>NC_064630.1:718701189-719004415 GCF_023864275.1 Schistocerca cancellata
GGTTAAGAATACCATCATAACGACCCGGAGAGTTGTGTGCTGACCCCACGCCCCTCCTATCCGCATCCTCCACTGAGGATGACACGACGGTCGGATGGTCCCGGCAGGCCACTCTTGGCCTGAAGACGGAGTGGTATTTTCAGGGAGTTACAATCTTTGTAAATCCTCATATTCTTATATTTCATTCTTGTATCAGTTCTTAATACTTACGTTTTACTGTCGTGTTTATTCTTCAAGAAGGCTTGGTGCATTCGCCCTGACGACAACGATCGTAGGAACATTCAAGACGTAGAAATTCCGAGCAGTAGTATCATCTCACGGACGCAGATTTGCCACAGCGTCATTTCTTCTTATGAATCTCACTCGGTAAAGAAACATCCTCAACAATGCTGAAGGCTTTACGTATTGGCAATAATTTCGCGGCAAACTACACATAACGAATCATTTTCCGAAAACTGACGCTGACAACTGACTATGAATCAGGTTAAACCACAGGAATTTCACCGAAAACAATTTCAAATAATTTTTCCATTCGTTTATTGTAGCACTTCTTTTCAATTCATGCACCTTCAATTAGTAGATAAAATAGGACTACGTTATTTCAATACACAGTGGAATACATTCATGTAGTATCTTCTATGGATGTGGATAAATAGATGAAAAACAGAAACAAAGAAAATGCAGACGGACTTAGAACATGGGGCGCAAAAGCGTTAAATCGGAATGCATTCACAGTGCCGTCACTTCGGTTGAACTACTTTCTCGCTAAATGGCACATGAAGTACCTCGGACCCTTGGTCGTTGTTTTGTCAGTATTTACGGATAAGCCGAGACACGTGTTCGCTTATTTTGACTCCTTTTCCACTGAGCGAAATTTCTGGGAAATCCGGATATGGCGTTTGCCATGTTTGCTCGTTAAGTGGTCTGCGTCTGTCAGTATAGACTAACCATATTGATTCCACACGTGCAAACTTCAAAACCGGACCTGCTATAACAGTTATAATTATTAGTCTGCAAATGACATAAATACTGATGTAATATTGTTCAGTACACCGTCATCATTTACCAATAGAAAAATTTGCTCATAACCCGTCACTCCCGGCGTGTGACGCCTAGTTTATGTGAGTGCAGGGGCAAGAATGGCATTGCTCGCACAGGTGTGTGTGATAACTGCGGGAATTATTGGTGGATTTCAGCAACAGCGGTAACTAATAATGGATATTAGAACAATCTATCTCAAGCCGGTATGAATGCTGCAATAGTTTGGGAGAGTTATGCTGTTACACCTCGGTGCGTTTAAATAGTACCTCATCCACCGAGGCAGGAATAAATTTCATCGGTAGAGATTTTATGAGTATTCGTTTGAATAGACCGCCAGCACAATGCTTTGAGTATAATGTCGACGTATTCTGTGAATCTCTATAGAGAATACTGGACGCTAACAAAGGCGGGCACTGCTGTGCTTGAAATACGGTTATCACGCTTTAAGATATATGAGTGAAGTAAAAAGTCTGAATTTGGTTTGTGGGAGCAGAGCAGATTTTTAAAACGATTTAATGGGTTTCCTCGGCGGCTGAAACAGCGGAAACGTTTGCACACCGAAAGTCGAATAAAACGAGCACATGTTGAAAAATATGGCGAATTTACGCCACTGGCCAATTACTACACCACGAAGACGACGTTCTACATACGTGAAATTTAACCGACAGGAAGAAGATGATGTGATATGCAAATGATTAGCTTTTCAGAGCATTCACGCAAGGGTGGCTGCCGCCGATGGCGACATCTACAACGTGCTGACATGAGGAAAGTTTCCAACTCATTTCTCATACACAAACAGCAGTTGACCGGCGTTGCCTGGTGAAACGTTGTTGTGATGCCCCGTGTAAGGAGGAGAAATGCGTACCACCACGTTTCCGACTTTGATAAAGGTCGGATTGTAGCCTATCACGTTTGCGATTTATCGTATCGCGACATTGCTGCTCGCGTTGGTCGAGTTCCAATGACTGTTAGCAGAATATGGAATCGGTGGGTTCAGGAGGGTAATACGGAACGCCGTGCTGGACCCAACGACCTCGTATCACTAGCAGTCGAGATCACAGGAATCTTATCCGCATGACTGTAACGGATCGTGCAGCCACGTCTCGATCCCTGAGTCAACAGATGGGGACGTTTGCAAGACAACAACCATCTGCACCAACAGTTCGACGACGTCTGCAGCAGCAGGGACTGTCAGCTCGGACACCGTGGCTGCGGTTACCCTTGACGCTGCATCACAGACATGAGCGCCTGCGATGGTGTACTCAGTGACAGACCTGGGTGCACGAATGGCAAAACGTCATTTTTTCGGATGAATGCAGAATCTGTTTACAGCATCATGATGGTCGCATCCTTGTCTGGCGGCATCGCGGTTAACGCACATTGGAAGCGTGTATTCATCATCGCCATACTGGCGTATCACCCGGCGTGATGGTATGGGGCGCCATTGGTTACACGTCTCGGTCACGTCTTGTTCGCATTGACGTTACATTCCGGATGTGTTGCGACCCGTGGCTCTACGCTTCATTCGATCCATGTGAAACCCTACAATTCAGCAGAATAATGCACGACCGCATTTTGCAGCTCCTGTACGGGCCTTTCTGGATCCAAAAAAATGTTCGACTGCTGCCCTGGCCAGCACATTCTCCAGATCTCTCACCAATTCAAAACGTCTGGTCAATGGTGGCCGAGTATCTGGCTCGTCAAAATACTCCAGTCACTACTCCTGATGAACTGTGGTATCGTGATAAAGCTGCATGGGCAGCTGTACCTGTACATACCATCCAAGCTCTGTTTGACTCAATGTCCAGGCGTATCGAGGCCGTTATTACGGCCAGATGTGGTTGTTTTGGGTACTGATTTCTCAGGATCTATGCACCCAAATTGCGTGAAAATGTAATCAAATGTCAGTTCTAGTATAGTATATCTGTCCAATGAATATCCGTTTATCGTCTGCATTTCTTCTTGGTGTAGCAATTTTAGTGGCCAATAGTGTATATCATCAGGTAGTAGTGTTTCTTATTGTCAACGAGCTAATAAAAAGAGTCTGTGTACATATTTGGTGTTACAGTAAGACAGGAGAAAAATCGAAGATATGAAAGTAGTATGATAAGGTCCGAAAAATGTGTAAGGTTTTCAAGTGTTACAAATTTTAGAGAAGCAGTTATCAGCCCTTGATTCGCTGCCACTATTGTTCATCCGTTGTACTACGCTGCAATCAGAACAATTCTATTCGGTTTTTCAGAATATGCCGCATTTTAATGGAGATTGCCCCTTTACTGTCGCCACGATGTTCTCGAAAATTTATACACAGGACAACGTATAGGCCTGCCTTGCAAGCGTTTGCTGGATGTCGGAGGATAAATATTCCATATCAGGCACATGTATGCTCTCACAACGGCGTGATCACGGCAAATGCTTAATGTAGGAAGTAGTGCGGTTCCCACTCTTGTAATAGTCATTTGATTCAGTCCCATTTCGGCACCTAAAGTTAAATTGTTGCTGCTCCTCATTAACTCCAATAAATCCTGATTTGACCTTACGAGGCCGAGACCTCACCCACTTAGAACAGAAAACTTTAGTCACTGGTATTCAATCCCTAATCGCCATGTGGTACAGCAGGTGACACCTTTACCTGCTGTCTGACGACTTGCATCTGATAGTGACTACGTTCATCTGTGTTCTGTTTGTTTTCATATGTCTTTTGTAGAAGCATTCATTTACGAAAACTACCGAAACTTTCTTAATTTTATTAGTACAGCCATGAGGTACGCTGCAACGACATTGTCTCATAGACGAGGGAATTTCCCGTATCTGGAATTTCTGTCGAATTATCCTGAGTTGTAAAATTAAGTATCTGTAATGTCGCATGGATCACATCTCTAACTTGATATGAAATCCACCATTATAGCTTCGCGTTATTGCCAATGCAGTACTGGTAACGTTACTCCTCCCACACAGGATCAGACTAGTAAAGTTACAGACGGCCTGTTGTTTACAGCGCATTTACCACAGCATAAACCAATCGGAGCACGAGTTTGACAATACCTTCTGTCCTGTGCGCAGTTGTCACATGCTCTATGACTTCATCTGCCAGCTGTCAGTGAGATGCGAACGACGGTTGCGAACTGTAGTACACACATCAAAAAAAGTTTTGCATCACCTCGGTTCCGAGAGTTCCTGGACCTGTACGGAAAATTGGAATAGAGATCAACATAATCATTTCTGCCCTCTTCACTGCTCATGAAAACCAAACATTGCATGTTGCACCACCATACAATGAGACCTTCAGAAGTGGTGGTTCAGATTACTGTACACACCGGTACCTTTAATATCCAGTAGCACGTCCTCTTGCATTGATGCATGCCTGTATTCGTCGTGGCATTCTATCCACAAGTTAATCAAGGCACTGTTGGTCCAGATTGTCCCACTCTTCAACGGCGATTCGGCGTAGATCCCTCAGAGTGGTTGGTGCGTCACGTCGACCATAACCAGCCCTTTTCAATCTATCCCTGACATGTTCGAAAGGCTTCATGTCTGGAGAACACGCTAGCCACTCTAGTCGAGCGATATCGTTATCCTGAAGGAAGTCATTCACAAGATGTGCACGATGGGGGCACGAATTGTCGCTAATATGCTGCCAATGTGGTTGCACTATCGGTCGGAGGATGGCATTCACGTATCGTACAGTCGTTACGGCGCCTTCCATGACCACCAGCGCCGTACGTTGGCCCCACATAATGCCACCCCATTCCTATCATCGCAAGCGGTCGGAGGTAGCCAGACTCTCGTGTTCACAACCCTCACCCGCTTCCTGGACATCATGACTTAGTTATTCTTTGGTTCCTCTAACTCACGCGAACGTATTTTGAATAGGCGGTAGCGCACAGTTGGCAGATACTTAACGAAAGTTCTGTTGTGTTGCACTACACTGTCTGACGTCCAATAGCGTTGTACTCCAATACTTAACCAGTATTCCTCAGGGTCGTTTGCGTTGTTCCGTCGTATTTTTGACTGTGGTGCTCTTACAGTCGTTCACAAGCGACGATTAATGAGCATTGCCCATTATGTTCCAGATAGAATTCCAGTCCTCCATCATGCACAAAATATTGTGTGGGGTGCTTCACGTGGAACTTGAGTTGGGAATTGACTATTCCAGAGGAATGGTATGGGATATCAAAGGAGATACCTTAATAGGGACTCGATTGAAGAGAGAATATTTTGGTTCTTTCAAGAAGAACTTCGGCCAAACCACACCACGAAAATGTGACCGTCTGAGGTGTTTTACGAAGAATCACAATAACTCTACCGCGATAGTATGACTGTATGGAATATTTTAAAAGTTTCTACAATGACTTCTTAGCGTGGATATGGAGACAACAATACTAACGTAGCACGATCAGACTAGAGGAAGGGTATGTGGGGTAATGGACTATCACAATAATAGCTGATATGTCTCTTGCTGAAACGCTGAAAACTTCCACCTTATTATTGCTCTCCTACCACGTAAGTGACTACAGCATTTTCAATAAGTGTGTTGTCGCCACCACAGGGACTCCACTATGATTCGTTATTATTATCTAAAATTACAGAACACTTTTCGAATCGTCAAAAGCTAAATGCCATACCTTCTGTTGTCAACTATTAAATTCTTCTTGCAGAACTGTTCGGTGAAACGGATATAACACTACTCTTCGATCTACAACTGGCAAAATCCCACTATACGTATCATTCAGCAACTAACATTGTTGATATTTCAGTTCTCCCCAGTCTGTCTCAATCTCTACTTTTCTGCTGTAAATGCATTCTACTGAATAATTATTGCATAGCTGGTATCCTTGGTAGGCTTTTTCAGTTTAGACCAACATCGTTTCCTTAAAATATTTTTTTTAAATTATCCTTCTTTGTTCTTAGGAAAGATTCAATTAATTACTTTTTATTTTGTTTCCTTTAGCGCTGCTATTTGTTTTTTATTCTGTAAAGCCAGAAATTTTTCCCATACCCGCATTTACACTCTTTGTGTTGCTTTAAATTTTCTGTCTCCTCCGAATCCTCATTGATAATAAATCCCTAAGGAATACAAATGCCGGCCGGAGTGGCCGTGCGGTTCTGGGCGCTGCAGTCTGGAGCCGAGCGCCCGCTACGGTCGCAGGTTCGAATCCTGCCTCGGGCATGGATGTGTGTGCTGTCCTTAGGATAGTTAGGTTTAATTAGTTCTAAGTTCTAGGCGACTGATGACCTCAGAAGTTAAGTCGCATAGTGCTCAGAGCCATTTGAACCATTTGAATACAAATAATGTATCCATAGATGAAGAGTGGAAATGGAAAATGTTCCTATTGTAATTTTTTTAGAAACACGCGTTTTCAGTGCAGTTGGCTTCTCGATACACTGTTGCATGTCTCTAGAATTGATCTAGGTGTCAAGCCATGGAATGTCGTTCAAAGATGCGTCACGAAATGGAGATACAAAATCTCAAAGATAGAGATGTGATTTTTGTTGACTAGTTGTGAAAAAACCGAATGCTATATTTCTGTACTTGTGTTATCACAAATAAAACGTAGTGACTCAGTTCAATTGCCACTTGGAACAAAAACTTTCTTCCTGCTATTTTGTCAAAAACTGATAAATTTGAGACCTTGATTGTGAACAAATTACAAGCTGATTCTTCCAAAGAAGAAAACGGCAACTAGGCACTATAAATAATGCGCTTTATTTCCACAAATAGCAGCGTTACCGGTTCCAAACCCACATGCTGTTGTGGAAAAATAGCGACCAGAAAATAATGTAACGAACAACAAACCCACACAAATTATTAGACCATTATCAACCATACTTGCCGCACATATCACTTACTTTTGGGAAATACTCGCTGTGGAGGTAATAACTACGTACCTATCAAAGGATTGTCAAAAAGAAGTGTAGCCCACGACCCGTGATTACCCATCCTTGGTGACACAGCATTTGAGAATGAGAGCATTTAAGAGACTTGTAACAAACTTTACACATAATTTAAAGCCTATATGAAAGTTTTTCTCGTTGACAACCCTCGCAAAATGATGAAAGGAAAAGGTTCTCGCTTACCACACTTTCGTTTTTCATGCAGTGAAACTGCCACATCAAGCCTGACGTTTTAATTTGCTATTTCTTTACTGCATAGTATATTCGTGATAAATTTTGCAGGCAATATTCACATATCCAATTGGATATACCAGAAAAATTACATCATTGCGCGACACATAGTTCAGGAAATATGACGTCATAAACACTGATATGCTTGAAAAACTTCCGCATCATCAAGATGTTTAAACTCACCGCTTCGTTGCTACTAGCTCTATTCACTACACCTTTCACAGATATTATACGCATTTGTTGCTGAATGTACCTGCAATAATATCTTATTGTGCGAAACGTAATTTAGGAGATATGACGTCAAATACTTAAATACGTGAGAAACTATGGCATCATGTTTGACGTTTTAATTTATTACTTCTTTGTTACAGGCTCTGTTCGCAACACATTTTGCAAACAGTATTGGCATATGGAGCTGAATGTACCCACAAAATTATATCATTGTACGGCGCACAGAACAGGATATAAGACTACTTAAATAGATAGATGCGTGAGTAATTGGTATAGTGAGCAAGACGTTTTAATTTATTTCTTCTTAATTTATCAACTTTATGCACAGTACATTTCACAGACAGTAGCCACATATAACGCAGGATGTACCCGCAAAATTGTATCGTTGTACAGCACATAGTTCCGGAGATTGGAGCCATAAACATTGAGCTGCGCGAAAATGAAACTGCACGGCAAAATTCGCTCGTCATAACAGATGTTAGTCGTCTTTGGTTGTGCTGAGGCGCACATGCCTTGTTTGCGTCTCGCCCTTTTGTGCTGTTTGCTAGGGAGGGTGCGTTTGTTTACATCCGCGTAGCGGCGTATTTCCGAGTCCGACTTCATTATTATGGCGTTTTCTTACCGCCTAGCGACAAATAAATTAACTTTTCCGTTAGATCACGAACGACCGAAGGCGTATGAAGTTGAACGTTTCATACGGGAATAATGTTCTCGGAATACATTTTTCGATGCAACAAGAAAACATCATCATCATCATCATCATCATCATCATTATCATTTAAGACTGATTATGCCTTTCAGCGTTCAGTCTGGAGCATAGCCCCCCTTATAAAATTCCTCCATGAACCCCTATTCAGTGCTAACATTGGTGCCTCTTATGTTAAACCTATTACTTCAAAATCATTCTTAACCGAATCCAGGTACCTTTTCATTGGTCTGCCCCGACTCCTCCTACCCTCTACTGCTGAACCCATGAGTCTCTTGGGTAACCTTGCTTCTCCCATGCGTGTAACATGACCCCACCATCTAAGCCTGTTCGCCCTGACTGCTACATCTATAGAGTTCATTCCCAGTTTTTCTTTGATTTTCTCGTTGTGGACACCCTCCTGCCATTGTTCCCATCTACTAGTGCTTGCAATCATCCTAGCTACTTTCATATCCGTAACCTCAACCTTGTTGATAAGGTAACCTGAATCCACGCAGCTTTTTCTCCCATACAACAAAGTTGGTCGAAAGATTGAACGGCGCACAGATAACTTAGTCTTGGTGCTGACTTCCTTCTTGCAGAAGAGAGTAGATCGTAGCTGAGCGCTCAATGCATTAGCTTTGCTACACCTCGCTTCCAGTTCTTTCAGAACAAGAAAACAGGTAAAAAATATAAAAAAAACTGACAACATCTACACTAGGTGTCGCACCAGAGGATAACTCCACTAGCTTCATTTCTGTCCCTTCATAAGCAAAGCATCATATAAAAATAGGGCGACCCTTAAAGAGCCACGGCTCTAAGGTTGCATATTCTACGAATAACAGCCTCAAGAAGAACTTGGTCCACTCGTTAAAGAATACTAATGACAAATTACCTCTTTCTGGGGTGTACAAAATCACCTGTGAGATTTCCCGAGTAATTACATCGGCCAGACAGGGAGAGCCCTCTCAGCTAGGAGTAAAGAAAATATACCTACGAAAAGTGGTGATGGCACACGTGGCTCGACTTTTGCCGAGCACCTTGTTCAATTGGCCCATGCTCGCAAACCACCAAATAGCACAGAGCCATTAAATTGCGAGGTTAAAGATAGTAGGCTTGACATCCTTGAGGGGTTGCAAATCTTTCAACACCTATTACTTGACAAAGAAAACCTACTTAATGAGCAGCTACAACTGAGAAATAAGAACTTTTTCGAAGGTTTTCAACCTTAGCTTCACCGGCCCTGATCTTACGTTGACTTTGCAGTCACCGACGGCTGACTCCACTTTCTTTAGTCGAATACAAATGTATTCAAAACTGAGGAATAATTTTGCCGAGTAATAGCTAGTCTGTCTTAGCCGCTTATAGGGTTCTCGTTCTCCTCAGAAGAAAGTTCGGTTACATATTACGTTAATCCAATTCCTAGCGTAAAGGTAACTACTGTTAAGCATCTGTATTTCCACGCGCACATGCGCATGACCGTCAGCGGTGCTCGGTACATAGTTACTCGCTGTGATTAGTTCCGGCGCAGCTATCGCGGCCTACCGACCTCGGTCGCGCAGTGGGCCTGCTATTTCTCTTCAGCTAAGTAATGTACATTTATTACTGGGTACTACGGTGCTATAGATTTATACTTGACATGACCAAACTTTGGCATGCAATAGTTTAGTTCTGAAGAAGGCCATATTATTTTGGCTAAAACCTACGTAAAGTTTGGTTTCTATTTGCAACTGAGGTTGATGTGTTACATGCTTACATTTTTCGATTCTCAGCACTACTGTGTACATAAAGCTGGTGAATGACGAGCTGTGCGCTGATGTTGTTCGGGGTCACGATAAAGATCTCAGGTTCAGATACTGTGCTGCGAATACATAGAAAGATAGATCCATTATCATTTAGCTACAAAATAGCAGGTCAGCAACTGGAAGCAGTTAATTCCATAAATTATCTGGGAGTACGCATTAGGAGTGATTTAAAATGGAAGATCATATAAAGTTGATCGTCGGTAAAGCAGTTGCCAGACTGAGATTCATTGGAAGAATCCTAAGGAAATGCAATCCGAAAACAAAGGCAGTAGGTTACAGTCTGCTTGTTCGCCCACTGCTTGAATACTGCTCAGCAGTGTGGGATACGTACCAGATAGGGTTGATAGAAGACATAGAGAAGATCCAACGGAGAGCAGCGCGCTTCGTTACAGGATCATTTAGTAATCACGAAAGCGTTACGGAGATGATAGATAAACTCCAGTGGAAGACTCTGCAGGAGAGACGCTCAGTAGCTCGGTACGGGCTTTTGTTAAAGTTTCGAGAACATACCTTCACCGAAGAGTCAAGCAGTATATTTCTCCCTCCTACGAATATCTCGCGAAGAGACCATGAGGGTAAAATCAGAGAGATTAGAGCCCACACAGAAGCATACCGACAATCCTTCTTTCCACGAACAATACGAGACTGGAATAGAAGGGAGAACCGATAGAGGTACTCAGGGTACACTCCGCCACACACCGTCAGGTGGCTTGCGGAGTATAGATGTAGATGTATAGGGACTATTATGATTGATCACTCTGGTTTTGGACTCCGAACGTTGCGAGATTTCGAACTCCCGTCTGAGGTACCGTCGGACGTTGGTGGCCGCTTTTAAACCTGACGGCAACGACGTCAATCCCGTGGAAGGTGTTCGATACGTACCGTGTCCTCAATGGTGTCCGTCAGATAGAAATGGAACTACGGAAACACGTGCCTTCCTACTTGGTTATTGCAGGCTGCAGGGCTGTAGTCATGTACCATGGCCGGCCGGCCACCGGTTCAGGTTGTGTCCAGGTAGACTGCTTCAGACGCCTGCGGCGCCCACTGTGTTACCTCTGTTTCACGCGTCTGCAGCAGTGCTGCCCCCTACGCCCCCTCCCAGTCAGTCGGTACCAGTATCGGCTCCTCTCGACGTCGCGATGGACGTGTCACCTGTCTCTCTCCTACACCCCTGCCGCAGGCTATACAAATGAGCGACTACCGTCAGCAGGCACAAGCTGTCTGTCCCGACCACATGGTTGTTGTTCGTGGAGCTGTACCTACCTCCGCCTTTCTGCCATCTGCCCACATGTCGGACGATAGCCGCCCGCCATCCGACACGGAACAGCATGTTAGGAAGCAACGGTCGCCGAGGACACAGAAGAGACAACGCCGTACCTCTTCCGTTGACTGCGCCCATCGGAAGTCTGCACGGGATGACGACCCTGCTGCTGATGGTGCGCTGTCCTCTGACGTCCTGATACTTGACGACACGACGTCCTTCCCTGCCCCCATCTCCAGTAAGCGTCCACCTCCGGACACCGACGTTCCCCCGCCTGCGTCTGATGCGGTTGCCTCCCTTACTGTGACTGATGCTACATGTGGGCGCACCTCTGATAATGTTCCACAGAACTGGCCCGGCGACACGTCTGTCTCCTAGGCGGACGACGTCGATGCTGAGGATGGACATTCTGGAGGCGTATAGGACCATGAACCCCTTTTGGTGGTTTCGGTTCCCTCACCGTCACAGTGATATGCCCTTCTGTGGGGGCCAAAGAAGGAGTTCCCTGTGTTTCCCCCCGCGTTAGAATCGCCTGACCTTCTGGCGATGGCAGCTTTCCAGACTTATCACATAACCACAGTCAATGTCAATACCATTCGCGCACACCACAAACTGGCTTCACTCCATGACATGCTGTATGCCGCGGACGTTGACGTAGCTGTCCATCAGTAGGTGCATGTTGCAACTTTGCGTTCCTCACTGCTTTACAGCACATGTCTCTCACGCTTACCCTACTGGTAGTGAGATGGCGGCCCTCTTATGTGATGGTATCCTAGCTGATGCAGCTGCCTATCTCCCTGATTCCAGAGGAATGACTTTCACGTTTACTGGCGTCAGGATCGCCCATGTCTATGCGCCATCTGGTTCGGGTCGCCGCCGTGAATGTTCCATCTTCTTCTCAGACACAGTCACGTCTCTCTTCCTGGGTCGGCAGGATGCAGTGGTCATGGGAGGCGATTGCAACTGCATCCGGGCACCCAAAGACCAACTATCACGTCACTCTCCATGCGCGGCGCTTGTGACTATTCTCCAGAATCTCAGACTATTGAATTGTTGGGAGCATATCCATGGCGATCGTCCGGAATTTACGCATTTCACTATCCGTTTTTTAAACCGATTCGATATTGTCAGTTCGGTGGAGGCTGCAGACGTCTGGCCCATTGCGTTCTCTGACCATGGCGCATATAACTGTGCCATCATTCTCTGCCGCCAAAAGGTGTTGCGCTGGCGTGGACCACGGAAACGGAACACGATCCACCTTGCTTCGCCCGACTACCGGCAGCTCATCGAGACCACGTTGGCAGCTTGTCGTCGCCGCCTGCTCTCCACAAGGCGTTGACTGGTTTCGGACGGGAGGTTTCGGGGTGGCGGCGACGGACTCGGGAATTCTATTTCACCATTCTCCGGGAATGTACTACGATGCCGTATTGGACAGAGCGCCAGACGATGGCGAATCGTTCCAAGGCACAGAACACGTCTCTCTCTCGCCGCCTCCTTGAAGAAGCTATGGTGAGGGCACGCACACACGATGGGTTAGTGCAGAAGCGTCCATCTATGTATCACGTCATAGCAGAACAACGCCACCGTCGGAGGAATTTGATTAATATTCTTACACCTAATGATGGACAGTTCAAAATGGCTCTGAGCACTATGGGACTTAACATCGGTGGTGATCAGTCCCCTAGAACTTAGAACTACTTAAACATAACTAACCTAAGGACATCACAATCATCCATGCCCGAGGCAGGATTCGAACCTGCGACCGTAGCGGTCACGCGGTTCGAGACTGAAGCGCCTAGAACCGCACGGCCACACCGGTCGGCTGGTGGACAGTGTTTTGATACCTAACGAGATATCGGTCCATGCACACTATGTTATGCTCTGAACAACGTCACCGCCCGGTCTACATTGCGGTGGTCTGCAGACTATCCTTTGGCTCGGTTTCCGTGGTTGCGACGATGGATCTGATTGCTAACATCGCGGAGGACGAAGTCCATGACGCTACACAGGCGCGTTTTACGAACAGGTCGACTGGTCCTGATGGCCTTCCACTGGAGTTTTTTCGGACAATTCATCCACTCCTGGCGCCAGTGTGGACGGAAATTTATCAAGACTTTCGTGCCGATTCCAGACGGTTTCCTCGATGGTTTACCCATTCCCATCCACAAGCCTCGAGATACCTCACGGATATGCGATTACCGCTCCTTGACGTTACTCCAAAGCAATACAAAGAGCTTTACCCGGCTGTTGGCTGCGCGGCTTAAACGGACAGCTCGGTACGTAGTTTCCCCCGATCAGATATCTTCGAGAGGTGTCAGGTAGCATCCGCACTGGCCTCAGCCGCTACGGGGACATAATCGCTCTTGCTCACGCTCGTCGTATGCCTCGACTCTTGGCAGCTCTTGATTTCAGCCAGGCGTTCGATCGAGTCGATCACGACTTCCTGGAAGGCGTGCTCCGCAATATGGGCTACCCTGATACTACCGTCGACGTCGTAATGCGTCTCCTACGTGAAGCTACGTCTCGTGTACTCTACAATGCCCATCTCGATCCGTCCATCAGTGCGTCAAGGCTGCTCACTCTCTGCACTGTTGTATGCATTCGCCATGGAACCGTTGCTATGCGGCCTCCGTCAACGCCACTCTGGGATGTCTCTCGGTGGCCATGTATTCAGCTGCACTGCATATGCTGACGATCTCGTCATCATTCTGCGTAGCGATACTGAGGTCAGGGAGTCACTGGCATGGGTCACCGCCTAAGGCGAATCTTCTGGCTGCTGCCTTAACGTCTGCAAATCTAGAACCATGGCTATAGGTGCGGGACTTCCTGCGGGCAGTGCTACTGCTTTGCACTGGTACTCTCCTACGCCTAGGACTCCATTTCGCAAGTGATCTGACCCTCAACTGTCGACGTCTATTTTCCTAACTACGAGCTGGACTGTTAGACCACCGTTTACGAGCACTTGATCTTCTGCAACGCACAGAATACACAAATCTATATTTGGCGTCACGTACAACCCACGTGGCACAGACACTTTCGGTTCCGCCATCCATGGCCCGCCGCATGCTAGCGGCGTTGGGTTCGTTTGTTTGCCACGGATTTCCGTTCAAAGTAGGGTAAGAAACCTAACTCTCCCGCGGTGCAGGGCGGTTTAGATCTGTATTATGTGCCTGACAGAGCTCCTTTTCATTGGCTCTCACATGACGTTTTGATGCCGTAGTCCTACGTGCCTTACCAGTCTATTGCTGCAAGCCCTTGCACCACACTTTCTCTCAGCGTCTATCAAACTTTCGAAAGTTCCGCCGCCCTTCTTTTACTTCCGCCATTTTTTCCTTCGACTGAGCCACGTCCGTACTGTCATACGGCCGGCGCAACTGACATTCACGAAGGCGATCTATGGTTCCCTTCAGCAGCACAGGTCAGCGAATGTTGTTGAAGGGCAGCTTCCCCACGTCGACTGGCGTGACCTTAGGCGACCTGTGTGCTCTCCTTATCTTGACACTGACGTCCATTCTGCATGGTATCTTACTGTCAATGGGAAACAAGTATGCTGGTCACGTCTTCAAATGATCCACCTCGCAGATTCCCCGTTGTGAGTCGACTGTGATGTTATGTACACAGAACAGCGCCGCTTGGTGTGCACATCGGCGAGAGGTGTCTGGTTCTTGCTGCGACAGATGTTCTGGCTAATTACCCGTACGACGACTCATCAAATACCTACTCAACTACTCCTCTTTCCGGTCGCGAGATACTTCCCGCAGCCGAAGACGAACTCTGTGAGGTGGATTTGTGGACACGCAGCACACTACTTGTTTGCGGATGGCGAGAAAAGTGTACTTGACTTTTGGCAGTTCCTTAATGAACGCCATTATGCAGTTGTTCGCAATCCAAAATACAGACAATTTTTCTCCAGTATCCACTGAAGTGTCTTCCTTAAGCTGATCCCCGCCTCTTCCACACTTAGAGCCGATATGTTCTCTGGTAATCGGAATGCTCTTTCGAAAATAAAAAAAAATTTAAAAAATACATGGATGGTCTCAATTAGTCTGACGTCTTGCTGCGCCCCTCTCCTTGCGTGACGCCAGTTTCCCGATATTCTCGGTGGTATTAATGCCAAAAATAAATAAATAAGAAAAAATAACCAAAAAGATCAAAATGTAAGATACATACATAAACGATGTTCATTGTACCTCTACTCCAATTTCCCTACACTTTCCTTGGGTTCCGCAGGGACATGGTGGGCAGGCATCGGGTTGCGACCCCTGCCCACTTTGCCTCCACCCCGCCCTTTGGGCGCCGGAAAACAAAAAAAGGAGAGTAACGTTTTGGGTTGGTAATCAAAACGTCGTCTGTCCAGGGGTCGAATCCCACAACTGCTTAAATTTTGATTAATAATCAATCAGCATAGGTGCCCGAACACCCGGCATAAGAAGTCACCCTCGTTCTGCCAACGGCCTTGTCAAAGAGGGCAGAGAAGCGGATATAGGTTCAGGACACTCTCTTGTCCTAGGGGTGAGAAACTCCCCCTAAAGGCGGAAGAATCAGCAGTGACCTACAGCATGAGGATACAGAAGGTAATGGAAACCACTGCATTAAAGACACGATATGTGTATCCACAGGACATGTGGCCTGCAATTGAAAAGTGTTATGATGATTTCTCCATTGGCAAAACATTCCAGAATTGTCCCCAATTCAGATTTCCGCGAGTGGACTACCTAGGGGGAAGCGACCATAAGAAAAAGATTGAACAATCAACGAAAGGAAAACTTTCTACGAATCAGGGCGAGGAATGTCAGAAGCTTGAACGTGGTATGGAAACTAGAAAATCTGAAAAGGGAAATGCAAAAGCTAGATATAGGAGCGGTCAGTGAAGTCAAATGGAAAACAGACAAGGATTTCTGGGATCTGATGAATATAGGATAATATCAACAGAAGCAGAAAGTGGTATAACGGGAGTAGGATTCGTTATGAATGGGAATATAGGGCAGAGAGTGTGTTATTGTGAACAGTTCAGTTACATGGTTGTTCTTATCAGAAGCGACCACAAACACCGAAAACGATAGTTCGGGTATATATGCCGACGTTTCAAGCTGAAGATGTGGAGACAGAGAAAGTTTTTGAGGATTGTGGTGTCACCGCCAGACACCACACTTGCTAGGTGGTAGCCTTTAAATCGGCCGCGGTCCGTTAGTATACGTCTGACCCGCTTGTCGCCACTGTGATTGCAGACCAAGCGCCGCCACACCGCAGGTTTAGAGAGGCTTCCTAGCACTCGCCCCAGTAGTACAGCCGACTTTGCTAGCGATGGTTCACTGATAGCGGCGACACGCGGGTCCGACGTATACTAACGGACCGCGGCCGATTTAACGGCTACCACCTAGCAAGTGTGGTGTCTGGCGGTGACACCACAAGGATATTGAAAGGGCAATACAGTACATAAAGGGAGACGAACATCTAATAATCATGAGAGACTGGAATGCAGTTTTAGGGAAAGGAGTAGAAGAAGAGGTAACTGGAGAATATGGGCTTGGGACAAGGAATGAGAGAGGAAAAAGACTAATTGAGTTTTGTAATAAGTTTCAGCTAGTAATAGCGAGTACTCCGTTCGAGAATCACAAAAGGGGGAGGTGGCTTGGAAAAGGCAGGGTATTAGAGGAAGATTTCAGTTAGATCACATCATGGCCAGACGGAGATTCCGAAATCAGATACTGGATTGTAAGGCGTACCCAGGAGCAGATATAGACTCAGATCACAATATGGTAATGATGAAGAGAAGACTGAAGTTTAAGACATTAGCCAGGAAGAATCAATACGCAAAGAAGTGGGATAGAGAAGTACTAAGGAATGACGAGATATGCCTGTCCAAGGCCATAGATACAACATTAAGGAGTAGGTCAGTAGGCAGTACAGTTGAAGAGGAATGGAAGTCTCTAAAAAGGGCCTAAAAGAAGTTGAGACAGAAAACATAAGTAAAAAGAAGGTAATTGCGAAGAAACCATGGGTAACAGAAGAAATACTTCATTTGATCGTTGAAAGGAGAAAGCACAAAAACGTTCTGGGAAACTCAAGAATACAGAAATAAAAGTCGATGAGGAATGAAATAAACAGGAAGCGCAGGAAAGCCAAGACGAAATGGCTGCATGAAAAATGTGAAGAAATAGAAAAGAAATGATTGTCGGAAAGACAGACTCAGCATACAGGAAAGTCAAAACAACTTTTGGTGATATTAAAAGCAAGGGTGGTAACATTAAGAGTGCTACGGGAATTTCGCTGCTAAATGCAGAGGAGAGAGCGGATAGATCGAAAGAATACATTGAAAGCCTCTATGAAGGGGAAGTTTTGTGTGATGTGGTAGAAGAGGAAACAGGAGTCGATTTGGAAGAGATAGGGTATTCAGTATTAGAATCCGAATTTAAAAGAGATAAAATAAGACAAAAAGGATAGATAACATTCTTTCAGAATTTCTAAAATAGTTGGGGTAAGTGGCAACAAAACGACTATTCACGTTTGTGTGTAGAATGTATGAGTCTGGCGACATACCATCTTACTTTCTGAAAAATATCGTCCACACAATTCTGAAGACTTTCAGAGATGACAAGTGTGAGAGTTATCGCACAATCAGCTTAACATGTCGTGTGTCCAAGTTTATGACAAGAATAATATACAGAAAAATGGAAAAGAAAATTGAGGATGTGCTAGATGTCGAAGAGTTTGGTTTTAGAAATGGTAAAGAGACAGGCAATTATGTTGTTACGGTTGATAACAGAGGCAAGACTAAAGAAAACTCAAGACATGTTCATAGGACTTGTCGGCCCAGAAAAAGCCTTCAGAAATGTAAAATGGTGCAAGATGTTCGAAATTCTGAGAAAAATACGGTAAGCTATAGGGAGTGACGTGTAATATATGTACAATATGCACAAGAGCGAAGTGCTCGGATTAAAAAGGGTGTAAGCTAGGCATGTAATCTTTCCCCCCCTACTTTTCTAAATGGTACAATTCGCTGACGGCATTGCTATCCTGAATGAAAGTGAAAGAATTACATGACCTGCTGAGCGGAATGAACAATCTAATGAGTACAGAATATGGACTGAGAGTAAATCGAAGAAAGACGAAAGTAATGGGTAGTAGCATAAATGAGGACAGCGAGAAAATTAACATCGGGACTGATGGCCACGAAGTAGACGAATCCAATGAATTCAGCTACCTAGGCACTAAAATAAACAATCACGGACGGAGCAAGGAGGACATCAAAAGCAGACTAGCAATGGCAATAGGACATTCTTGGCAAAGACAAGTCTACTACTATCAAACATAAGCCTTAATTTGAGGAATAAGTTTCTGAGAACGTACGTCTGGAGTACACCATTGTGTGGTAGTGAAACATGGATGTGGGAAAACCGGAACAGAAGAGAATCAAAGCATTTGAGATGTGATGCTATGACGAATGTTGAAAACTAGGCGGACTTATAAGATAAGGAATGAAGAGGTTCTGCGCAGAATCGGAAAGAAAAGGAATATGTGGAAAACACTGGTAAGGAGAAGGGGCAGGATGATCAGACAGCTGTTAAGACATGAGGGAATGACTTCCGTGGTACTAGAGGGAGCTGTAGGGGGCAAAAACTGTAGAGGAAGAGAGGTTGGAATACATCGAGCAAATAATTGAGGACATAGGTTGCAAGTGCTACACTGAGAAGAGAAATTCGTGGTGGGCTTCAACATACCAGTCGGAAGACTGATGACCGCCCCCCCCCCTCCAAAAAAAAGATAAATGTGGGCAAACGAATCAGTAAAAAGCTCATCCTAAGCCCCTGGAACGATTTCAGTCAAATTTGGTACACATATTAGTTGCAATCTGGAAAGAAATACTGTAGGGTTAAGAACCACCAGTTTCCTCTTGGGGTGATTGTGATAACTTGGAGAGAGAGAAGGGGGAGAAGGAGATGGACAGTCAGCGATGGGGATTGAGGAGACAGGCACAGATAGGAGATGAATGGTAATGGTGGAGAGAGGAGAAATGGAGGAGAAATGGACAGAGGGATGGTAGAGGAGGGGATGGACAGAGAAAGGAAAGAGGAGGAGACGAACAGAGACAGGAGGAGGACAAGATAGGCAGAAAGATTGTCGAGGAGGAGACGAAAGCAGAGAGGAAATGCAACGAGAACTGGAAGAGGAGCAGATGAACAGAGATGAGTGGAACACAATGACAGAGGGAGTCGGGAGGAAGAATTACAACAGAGCGGGATGGGAGGTGATGGACGGAGAGTGGGGATGGAGGGGGTGGATAGTGCCATTGGAAGAGATTTACACAGAGAAGGTGGACAGAGAAGGAAGTAGGAGATAGGCTAACAGAAGATTGGAATAAATGCGTACCCCGGCATTGCCGGATACTGCACTAGTGCAATATAAAGGTGAACAGCAGCATGAAGAGAAAGTCGCCACCCTGGTCGCAGGTCCTCATTCTTTTATTCTAGGTTCTCACCTAACGCCATTAACACATAACTCTGTACTCTGATTGTCTGGTCACGAAAACTGACAACGGCCAGGAGAGCACATGCCCCTCCGTCTCCATATCCGGTGGCAACTACGGGCTGATGGTGACACGGCGGCCGGTCGATACCATTGGGTCTTCAGCGACTCTTCTGAATCTGTTAGTTTTCTTTTTTTGTACTTTTATTGTGGATAAAATAAGCATTACCTCGTAATACATTAGATTATATCCCAGTGATGTTGCTTGTTGCAGAGCGTGACTCGAAACGGGCATTCTTCTTTCTTCTTACCCTCTTTCATAGAGGCCGCACTTGCCTGACATTCACACACATTGATTTAGGGAACGCTGTTCTATAAAACCAAACACTAGTGCTGTCACTGCATCACCATCAAACAGTACTAACTTTTCTGCATGTCATCTGTATACATGTTAAGCGAGTGGGCAAAAATAGGGAAACACACCTAGAAATGCAATACTTAACATAAATGTAGATGCTAGTCATGCCTGCAGCTCTTGTGCAGTAACCTCAATAGGTTTCTGCTGTCAGTCGTAGTCAGCACAGTGAGTGCTTTATGTCGGAGGTGAACGTGGACAGTTTATTCGTACTCGTATGGTGAGTGTCTCCTTTAAAAATGTAGCCAAAGTGTTTTGTGTTTCAATGGCTACCATATCGAAAATTTGAGCCGCCTACATAGAAAGCGGAAAAATATCTTTCGTTAAGTCAGACCGCGGACAGAAGTTTGCTTTGGGTGATCGTGACAGACATCTCAATACAACACCGCCGACAACCGCAAAAGTCAATGCAGAATTGAATGTCTCACTCGCTAACTCATCCAGTACCAAAACAACACAAAGGCAGCTCCGTAACCAGGAAATTGCACAAAGAGAGCTCTGGAAGCAGGGAACTGCTGAGTGGGGGCTGGAATTTCAAGATCACTCATCAGTGATTCATACTGCCGTAACAGGGAAACATGGTGTCAGAACCATAAAACCCGGATTATGGAGCAACGGAAGAATGTCATTTGGACGAATGAGTCTTGTTTCAAACGGTTTAAGTCTCAACAATGAAATATGGCTGGGATTCGATGATGATATTATCAGACTTTGTACTCGTGGTCTACCGGTGGTGTCTTTGATTACTAATCAAAACATCCTCGGTTCCAGGTCCGATTGCCGCCACCGCTTATATTTTGAATAAAAATATTCAGCATCGGCGGCCAAGGATTTGCGGCATAAGAAGTCACTCTCAATCTGCCAACGGGCTTGTCAAAAAGAGCGGAGGAGCGAGCAGAGTTTCAATGCACTCTCTTGCCCTTTCGGTGGGAAACTACCCTTAAAGGCGGAGGAATTAGCAATGACCAACGGCATGAGCATGCAGAATACAATGGAAACCGCTGTATTAACGACACATAATGTGTATCCAAAGAACATGTGGGCTGCACTTGGAAAAGTGTCATTCCGGACTACTCCCCAGTCCGGACCTCCTGGAGGGGACTGTCGAAGGGGAGTTGATCTTCAGAAAATGGCTGAAAAACCAACGAAAGTATAATGTCCTACAATTCGTGCCGTGGAGTGTCAGAAGTTCGAACGTGGTAGGGAAGCTAGAAGATCTGAAAAGGGAAATGCCGAGTCTCAATACAGATATAATGGGAATCGATGAAGTTAAGTGGAAACAAGACAAGGTTTCTGGTCAAATGAGTATAGGGTAATGTCAACAAAAGCAGAAAATGGTATAACAGGAGTAGGATTCGTTATGAATACGAAGGCAAGGCAGAGAGTGACTTACTGTGAACAGTTCACTTCAGTGACAACAACAGTTCAGATATACAAGCCGATATCGCAAGCAGAGGTTGAAGAGACAGAGAGAGTATATGATAATATTGAACGGGTAACTCAAAACGTAAAGGGAGATGAAAAGTTAATAGTCATGAGGGATTGTAATGCGATTGTAGGGGATGGAGTGGAAGAAAGGGTTACGGGACAATATAGGCATGTTAGCAGGAACTAGAGACGGGAAAGACTAATTGACTCCTGCAACAAATATAAGTTAGCAATAGCGAATATTCTGTTCAAGAAACAGAAGAGGAGGGGGTATACTTGGAAAAGGCTGGGAAGTACGGGAAGATTTCGGGAAGATTGCAACATGGTCAGGCAGAAATTCCGAAATCAGATGTTGGACTGTAAGGCTTACCCAGGAGAAGATACAGACTCAGATCACAATTTAGAGATGATGAAGAGGAAGCTGAAGTTCAAAAGTTTGGTAAGGGAGAACCAATACTCAAGAAAGTAGGATAAGGAAGTACTGAGGAATGAAGAGACACACTTGAAATTCACTGAGGCTATAGACACAGAGATAATGAACAGTTCAGTAGGCAGCTCAGTTGAAGAGGAATGGACATCTATAAAAATTACGATCACGGTAGGTGGAAAGGAAACTGCAGCTACAGCGAAGGAAATTGCGAAACAGTCATTGATAGCAGAAGAAATACTTCAGCCGATCGACGAAAGAAGGAAGTACAAAAATAATCGCGAACATTGAGAAATACAGAAATACAAGTCACTTAGGAACGAAATAAACCGGAAGTGCAGGAAGTTAAGGTAAAATGGCTGCATGAGAAATGTGAAGAAATCGAAAACAAAATGACTGGCACAGCATATATAAAAGTCAAAAAATCTTTGGTGAAATCAAAAGCAAGAGTCCAAAGGAATTCCGCTGTTAAATGCCGAGGAGAACGCCGATAGGTGTAAGTAGTACATTGAGAGCCTCTACGAGGGGGACGATTTGTTTTATGATCTGATAGAAGAAATAACAGGAGTCTGTAGAGAAGAAATAGGGCATCTAGCAGAAAATCATCCACACAATTCCGAAGAACACAATAGCCTAAAAATGCAGGAATTAGCGCGCTTTCATCTTAATAGCTCATACATCACATTTGCTGACAACAATTATATGTACAGAGGAATGGAAAAGAAAATTGAGCATCTGTTAGGTGATCAGTCTGGCTTTAGGAAAGGTAAATCCACCAGAGAGGCAGTTCTGACGTTACAGTTAATAATGGTGGCAAGACCAAAGAAAAATAAGGCTCGTTCATAGGATTTGTCGACCTTGAAAAAGGTTCGACAATGTCAAATGGTGCAAGACGCTCGAAATTTTCTGAAAAATAGGGATAAGCTTTAGGGAAAAATGTGTAATGTACATGTCCAAGAGCCAAGAGGGAACGATAAGCGTGGAAGACCAAAAACATTGTGCTCAGATTAAGAAGTCTTTCGCCCGTAGTGTTCAATATGTACATCAAAGAAGCAAAATAAAATAAAAGTTGAAGAGCGGAATGAAATTCAGTGTGAAAATATATGAATCATAAGATTCGCTGATGACTTTGGTATCCTCAGTGAAAACAAAGATGAATTGCAGGATCTGCTGAATAGAATGAACAATCATATGAGTACAGGATGACTCGCCGTAAATCGCAGAAAGACAAAAGTAATGAGAAGTAGCAGAAGTGAAATCAGCGGCGAAACTTGTCATCAGGGCTGATAATCAAAAAGTAGGTGAAGTTAAGGAATTCTTCTACCTAAGCCGCAAAATAACCCATGACGGATACAGCAAGGAGGACATAGAAAGTTGACTAGCACTGGCAAAAAGAGCATTACTGGCCTAGAGAAGTCTACTACTACCAAACATAGGCCCTTTGGGAAAGAAATTTCTGAAAATGTACGTTTGGAGCACAGCATTTTATGACAGTGAAACAAGGGCTCTGAGAAAACCTAAAATTCTCAAACGAGTTGAAAAGTAGGTGGACTGTTAAGGAAAGGAATGAGGAGGTTCTCCTGAAAATCGGAAAGGAAATTAATATATGCAAAATGCTGACAAGAAAAAGGGGCGGATGGTAGGACGTCTGTTCAGACATAAGGGAATGACTTCCATTGTGCTAGAGGGAGCTGTAGAGGATAGAAAGTGCAGAGGAAGGCAGAGATGGGAACACATCCAGCAACTAATTTGGGACGTCGGTTACAAGCGTTGCTCTGAGATGAAGAGGTTGGTACAGGAGATGCATTCGTGGTGGGCCGCTCAGACCAGTTAGAAGATTGATGACTTGTGGTATTTTATAGGCAGAATGGTTAATCTGCAAGATCTTATTACTGCCATGGACTACGTGACGCCGGCCGTGGTGGCCGAGCGGTTCTAGTCGCTTCAGTACGGAACCGCGCTGCTGCTACGGTCGCAGGTTCGAGTCCTGCCTCGAGCATGGATGTGTCCCCATAGTGCTCAGAGCCAACTGAACCATTTTTGACAACGTGACAATTTTTGCTACAACTTACTTCCCAACCCGGAATGATTGTTCCCCAACCGTGACGCAGTGTTCCAAGTCGACAGGGCGCCTGTTGATACATATTGCAAAGTCCATCCATGCCTGTTTTTGTGGGCACTAAGATATATTGTCCCATGTGCCCTGACCACTACTGTCACCATATCTCTGTGGTGTCACCGCCACACACCACACTTGCTAGGTGGTAGCCTTTAAATCGGCCGCGGTCCGTTAGTATACGTCGGACTCGCGTGTCGCCACTATCAGTGATTGCAGACCGAGCGCCGCCACACGGCAGGTCTAGAGAGACTTCCTGGCACTCGACCCAGTTATACAGCCGACTTCGATAGCGATGGTTCACTGACAAAATACGCTCTCATTTGCCGAGACGATAGTTAGCATAGCCTTCAGCTACGTCATTTGCTACGACCCAGCAAGGCGCCATTACCAGTTACTATTGATGCTGTAAAACATGTACCGTCAAGAGCGATAATCACCATTTATGGACTAAAGTTAAGTATTCCACAGCTACGTCCTTTTTTTGCTAGTCTAATTTCCTTGACCTGTTCCAGACCTCACGCCAGCCTGCGTGAGCTAAAACGCGTGCCTTTCGGCTTCCTCTCAAAACCGGGTTGGCTCTCTTGCCAATCCACAACAATCTCAGTATTATTGAACCTTTGAGACAAAATTTGGATCTCGGGTTCGATTCCGGGCGGGGTCAGGGATTTTCTCTGCCTCGTGATGACTGGGTGTTGTGTGATGTCCTTAGGTTAGTTAGATTTAAGTAGTTCTAAGTTCTAGGGGACTGATGATCATAGATGTTAAGTCCCATAGTGCTCAGAGCCATTTGAACATAATTTGGAGAGAAGAGTGGATGGTCGCTTACCACCTCCATCATCTTTACCTGAACTTGTCATTATTTTGCAGGAAGAATGGTATCATATTTCGTTGAGAACCGTAACGGACGTGCTTTAATCCATTCCGAGACGACTGGAAGCAGTACTGAACGCAAATAGTTTTCCGTATTAGGCGTTGTAATGTGTTGTTGGTGTGTTGTCCACACCCTGTATGTTCTTTCAAGTTTACGTTTCTGATGCTGCGGAGGATAATCAGTACCGCATTTAAAAAGGAGGGTGTGGAAAACCTAATGTCACACTGAAGCTGGTCGGTATATGAGACAAACAAATATTCCTCACATTCGCAAATACAGGGTTGTTACAAATGATTGAAGCGATTTCAGAGCTCTACAATAACTTTATTATGAGATATTTTCACAATGCTTTGCACACACATACAAAAACTCAAAACGTTTTTTTAGGCATTCACAAATGTTGGATATGTGCCTCTTTAGTGATTCGGCAGACATCAAGCCGATAATGAAGTTCCTCCCACACTCGGCGCAGCATGTCCCCATCAATGAGTTCGAAAGCATCGTTGATGCGAGCTCACAGTTCTGGCATGTTTCTTGGTAGAGGAGGTTTAAACACTGAACCTTTCACATAACCCCACAGAAAGAAATCGCATGGGGTTAAGTCGAGAGAGCGCGGAGGCCATGGCATGAATTGCTGATCATGATCTCCACCACGACCGATCCATCGGTTTTCCATTCTCCAGTTTAAGAAATGCCGCACATCATGATGGAAGTGCGGTGGAGCACCATCTTGTTGAAAGATGAAGTCGGCGCTGTCGGTCTCCAGTTGTGGCATGAGCCAATTTTCCAGCATGTCCAGATACCCATGTCCTGTAACGTTTTTTTCGCAGAAGAAAAAGGGGCTGTAAACTTTAAACCGTGAGACTGCACAAAACACGTTAACTTTTGGTGAATTGCGAATTTGCTGCACGAATGCGTGAGGGTTCTCTACTGCCCAGATTCGCACATTGTGTCTGTTCAATTCACCATTAAGAAAAAATGTTGCTTCATCACTGAAAACAAGTTTCGCACTGAACGCATCCTCTTCCATGAGCTGTTGCAACCGCGCCGAAAATTCAAAGCGTTTGACTTTGTCACGGGGTGTCAGGGCTTGTAGCAATTGTAAATGGTAAGGCTTCTGCTTTAGCCTTTTCCGTAAGATTTTCCAAACCATCGGCTGTGGTACGTTTAGCTCCCTGCTTGGTTTATTCGTCGACTTCTGCGGGCTACGCGTGAAACTTGCCCGCATGCTTTCAATCCCTTACAGAGGCATCCAGAAGCTTTAAACTGCGCATACCATCGCCGAATGGAGTTAGCAGTTGGTGGATCTTTGTTGAACTTCATCCTGAAGTGTAGTTGCACTGTTATGACTGACTGATGTGAGTGCATTTCAAGCACGACATACGCTTTCTCGGCTCCTGTCGCCATTTTGTCTCACTGCGCTCTCGAGCGCTCTGGCGGCAGAAACCTGAAGTGCGGCTTCAGCCGAACAAAACTTTTTGAGTTTTTCTACGTATCTGTAGTGTGTCGTGACCATATGTCAATGAATGGAGCTACAGTGAATTTATAAAATCGCTTTAATCATTTGTAATAGCCCTGTACGATCTGCATGTAATTCACCTTCGTTATTGATAGCTAGAGGGCAAGGCGGCCCTCTAAAGGAGCAAGTCGCGACATACTGTGCCACAAAAAGTAGAAAATTGCGAGCATCTCACTGAACATTGATGTAAGAAGGATTCAGCAGTGTTATTTGTTTTTGGATGCCCTTACCTTTATTGGAGCGCTATGCGGCGGAGGGACTAATCTGAGCAGCGGCAGTATGAGATGGAGCCCTCAATGTCGTCGGGGAAATTCCGCGCTAGGAATGCGGGCTCTGCGGGCTCCCACTTTTCCAATAAAAGAGACCTCGACGGTGAAGCGGGAGAGCGGATGGGGAGGGAGAGGGGGTGGTGTGCACCGTCTCCAGGTCCACGGGCCTTATTGGCAGGCGGATGGCGGCTGGCGGCGTTGTGTTGTTTTCATAGCATTCCTCGGCGGCGCCATCGCAAATATCGCTCCGCCGCGTTCCGAAGTGGCTGCTCGCTCGCCGATGCCCCTCTCCCCCATCCTTCTACCCTTTCAGCAGCCCTTGGGACTTGAAGGAGAGGAAGAGGTCATTGCACTCTGGGCCGCATCTCCATATCGTTATTTTCGAGCGCCACGAGACATCCGAGACTTTCTTTCCAAGGTCCGCTATACACACACTGTAAGCAACGTAAGGGGTTCCAAACAGACTGAAATTTTCAAATTTTCAATTTCTTGTTTTTTAGGTTAAAAAAACAAGAAATTGAAAATTTCCCCTTTGCAATTATATATAATTCATAAGTATTGTTGTATTATTTCTGGTTTAATCAATCATTCAAATAAAAAAAATTGTGTTTGACAATGTAAATTTGAAACTTCCTGGCAGATTAAAACTGTGTGCCCGACCGAGACTCGAACTCGGCACCTTTGCCTTTCGCGGGCAAGTGCTCTACCATCTGAGCTACCGAAGCACGTCTCACGCCCGGTACTCACACCTTTACTTCTGCCAGTGCCTCGTCTCCTACCTTCCACACTTTACAGAAGCTCGGGCGTGAGTCGTGCTTCGGTAGCTCAGATGGTAGAGCACTAGCCCGCGAAAGGCAAAGGTCCCGAGTTCGAGTCTCGGTCGGGCAAACAGTTTTAATCTGCTAGGAAGTTTCATATCAGCGCACACTCCGCTGCAGAGTGAAAATCTCATTCTGGAAACATCCCCCAGGCTGTGGTTAAGCCATGTCTCCGCAATATCCTTTCTTTCAGGAGTGCTAGTTCTGCAGGTTCGCAGGAGAGGATCTGTAAAGTTTGGAAGGTAGGAGACGAGGTACTGTCAGAAGTAAAGCTGTGAGCACCGGGCGTGAATCGTGCTTCGGTAGCTCAGATGCCGCTGGCACTGTAGCTCAGCGTGTTCGGTCGGAGGGTTAGCTGCCCTCTGTAATAAAAAAACTGAGTTCACCGATCAACAACGAACCAAAAACGGGTGTCTTACGACGTCCGCC
The DNA here is from genome assembly GCF_023864275.1 of Schistocerca cancellata. Taxonomy (NCBI): domain Eukaryota; kingdom Metazoa; phylum Arthropoda; class Insecta; order Orthoptera; family Acrididae; genus Schistocerca; species Schistocerca cancellata. The sequence continues at coordinate 718,729,100 of NC_064630.1, forward strand.
CCGAGCAGATACAACGAACGAAAGAGGACAAAAAAAAAAAAAAAGAAAAAAAACATGGTAGAGCACTTGCCCGCGAAAGGCAAAAGTCCCGAGTTCGAGTCTCGGTCGGGCAAACAGTTTTAATCTGCCGGGAAGTTCCATATCAGCGCACACTACGCTGCAGAGTGAAAATCTCATTCTGGAATGTAAATTTGGCAGATCTCAGACTGAAATTCGATTTTTTAGTCACCCGCATCCGAAGTCAATTATCTAGGAATTGGGGATTCAAAAGCTTACAAAGCGTTAAGGCAGAAAGTCATAAGGAGAAAATGTAATTACAACTAAACTGCAGTGCATAGGTCATGTAGCCGGCCGTAGTGGCCGATCGATTCTAGCCGCTACAGTCTGGAACCGTGCGACCGCTTCGGTCGTAGGTTCGAATCCTGCCTCGGGCATGGATGTGTGTTATGGCCTTAGGCTAGGTAGGTTAAAGTAGTTGTGAGTTCTATGGGACTGATGACCTCAGCAGTTAAGTCCCATAGTGCTTAGAGCCATTTGAACCATTTTGAACCATAGGTCATGTTCACATTCAGCTGGGTACGAGGGTGGGACGACTTAAAAGTGAACACTAGGGAAAGAAATTGGAAGATAGCAGAGGATCAGATAGTAAGAACAGACTTACAGAATCTGTCATAGATAAAATTCAAAATTATTATGGTATGGCCATCAGGCAAAATATTACTAGCGTTTTGCTTCCCTCCTCAACAGATGACAAACTCATTCATGTGCTATTCACGCCAGGAAGTGATTCGAGGTGCAAATACAACAGAGCACAGCACAATGGCGAGAAATTCATCCTCAAATCAACTATACCATTTTTCATGGTCGAGGTCTTGAAAGAAGCCTTAAGAGGTATGTCAGATGTTCGATTATTGAAGAAATGTCCACATGGCCATACACAGAATTCTAAAGAGTCTATAACCAGCATAATTTGCCCCAGAATTTCCTAGACAGAGAATGCGTCAAGTAATGTAGTATCTTTTGTTGTCCTTAATGCAACAGCAACGTTCTGGGAAGGAAGTGTTGCAAGATGTGAAGTCCTGAAAAGACTTCTACAAACTACTGCTCATTTCACAGTGAAACAAATATTTAATTCAGATGAAAAAGACGTAGGGCGTCATACAGAGCTGTTAGAGACCTTCAAACAAGGGAAAGGCAACACAGGCGAGCAAGAAAAAAAATTACTAGATGAGAAAGAAGAGGTTTCAGACGATCCATCACATGGAGCTCGGATGCATTGACAACTTTAATGGCTGTTTTCCGTAAGTTGTATTTTTTAAGAGTAAAGTGCACTTTTTCTCGGCTTCTACTAGCCAGAATTAGTTCAAAATTACAGGATATATTCGTTGAAGTATTATACATACTTAAGCATTGGGATTTTCTAATTTTGATGTCTCAAGGAATTTAGAGCTTTACAAATAAAGGTGTAGACAGTTTTTTTAATTTTTATATACTTTTTACAGAAATAATATTCGTCTTAAGATTAGCCGTTATTTTTATAAATCCCTCCGTTAAAGTGGCTAGAAATGTGTAATCTGAAAGTAGTTTTTTTTTTTAATTTATTGAAATCTGGTTGGTAGGTACTCAGAGAATGCGCAGGATAAGGTTACGGTTGTGGATGGGGCCGTGAACACACCAAATTATTTTTCTAGGAACCACTTATTTACACATTGCTTTAACAGATCACAATTAGACAATACGGCCGAAGGCCTAGTTAAAGAAAACTTGAGATGCTTTCTGGGTTGAAGGCCCAAAAGTACATCAAAACAAGAACGGCTTAATGCCTGGCTTAGAAATCAAAAGCAATTAAAAATAGAAGGTAAAACATTTTTTTAAAAAAGAAAAACATGCAATTGGAAACCATTAGCGGTTGAAGGCCTACACTACACGTCTGAAGGACAACTATAATTAAAACACATTAATAAACAATCTTTTTCTAACCAAGGAATTTCTTTTTCACTTACAACAGAACAGCAGAAAGCCTAATTAATGAAATATTAACTTACTGCACTGCTAAAGGCCACAAACAAATTTGAAACAACGGCTGAAGGCCTGAACACTAAGTCAGATAAACAATTTAAAATAAACTCCTTCCTTTAATACAAAAATTCTCCTTTAAAGAATACAAATGGCTGAAGGCCTTATTAAAAGGGGTTCACGTAAATCCTCAGCTGAAGGCGTCACATAACAGATCGAACAACTAACGGCTTAGGACTGGATTACAAACAATTTCATATAGAACAAATGATAAGGAAAATTTTTTTAATAAAATAAATCTTAAAAACTTTAATTTAACAGGGCTGAAGGCCTTTATCTAAAATTTAAAAAGAACTGAATTAATACACAGCCAAAGGTCAGGCACAATATTTCAAACTAAACTGAAAATCACAATCTGAAACAAACAAAACACCCAGAAGTGGGACTGGTGGGCGCGGACCGCAGAGGGAACATCCAGAGCCGCAGCGGACGAAAAACGTAGCGGCAACGCTCCAACAGGCCGTGGTGAGCGGGCGCGGACCGCAGGGGGAACGCTTGGTACCCCAGACCGTAGATGAAACCCCCAGGAGCGGGTTTGGTGGGCGCGGACCGCAGAGGGAACACCTGGAACCGCAGCGGACGGAAAATGGAGCAGCAACGCTCCAGCAGGTCGCAGGGAATGGGCGCGGACCACAGAGGAAGCGCCTGCAGCCGTTGGTGGAGGGGGAAGGCCATAGGCATAAATACTGGACCAGATCCACTCGAGGAGTAGCCGACTATCGCCAGTACTCCAGATAGCCCTGCAGTGCGCGGTCATCATCATCATACATCAGCGTGAGTCATTCTCCCCTCCGGCCAGCCATTTCGGCCGTTCGTTTTCCGCCTCTCTAACTATTCCTCTGCCTATTCTTTCGTCTTTCGGAAAAAAAAAAAATAAAGGAACATGCACACAGTCATGCCCATCTCATCTGCCAGGACTCCACTCACCACACCGCCATGAGGAAGGCGAAGCGCTCCCGCGCTAAAACTTCCGTCTCACGCCGAGGGTCAACCCTCACCAGTGCAGCGACAGCGACAGCGACTCGAGTAGTAGTCTCAGGTCGCACCTGATGAAGGCCACGAGCTACGTGACCGAAATATCGTGCAAGTACGACGCTGATATCCGGCAGAACACCCGACAACCCAAGATGTCATTAGATCGCCGGGAAAGCCTGAAGAGTTACATCAAAACAAGTAGTGTTCAGAAGTGTTCCAGTGGTCGGCCTGAGAAGGTAGATCAAACGTAAGGTGAGACAGGCAGCCAAGAGTTGAAGTTAAGTAATCGGATGGCAACCCAAACTAGGGACAGCCCAAGGACCGACCAACAATTAACAGCACTACATCTTCAGAAATTGGCGTCTAAAATCAGCCAAGGGAACAATAACCACTCTAAGCAAAATATGAACCAAACAACTTAAAAGGCTGTCGAACTACACGCTGTGCCAAACAGCTTCATCACGAAGATGATAGGCACACTGCTGGAAAACTACGCTAGCGACCAGGGCAGGTAACTGGGGTGTTAACGGCCACAGAGCAGAAAATACCGCAGGTGCACTTCACTGGAAAGTACAGTCAATTTAATAATTTATCACAATATAGGAAGATGGCTGCAAGATTTCACCGACTCCAACACATCATATGTTGCTCCTAGCCCGAACAGCCCAGGGAACAACAAGCCGCAAATGAACGAAGAGATGTCACAATAGTTGAGGTTTCATACCTTTAGCATCCAGCTTCGGTGGACAACGAACTTTGTCGCTCTCGCAGCTAGGGCCTCACGATCTGATAGTGCGTGCACGCAGCCAGCGGTTCCCACCTGGCCTCGCACTGCGGAGACTTCCTCGCTGCTCCGTCACAACCGACTGACTACCACACACGCTACCACCACCCGGAAATACTAGTGGTCACACGAAAGATAGTACTACAGTACTAGTATCGATAAGCGCTGATGCTGCCACTCAAGTAAGCAAGGCAGAATCTTCGTTATGCCAGTAAGTAAGGAAGAAACAAGACGCCACTCGATGCGACAAAATGCCAAAGAACAAATGACACGAACGCGAGCCGCAAACGACTCATTTATATACCACACAGTTTCTGAGAAAAGGTACCTTTCATATGATTTAGTTTTTCATTGATTAAGGCAGAGATTTCCCAAACTGTACAGAGGCCCTTAAATGAAGTAAACTTCGTGGCTTAACTTACGGGAAAAAAACTCCTTAACAGTGATAAATTCACCAAAACTGAGTACGTAGCCACTGAAGTGTTGTAGTACTTCCTAAAATAAGGCAGAACTTTTGGTATCACGTTTAAACAATGGATGTGCACTACTGAGCACGAGCAAGAGTACTACTAGAAAATTAAGTGTTTTGATCCACGTTTGCCATGCAATACAGAAGTGATTTAGTATAACATGGATTTGACAAGTCCTTGGTGGTTTTCTGGAGGTATACTGCAACCCGTGTGTACTCATAGGGCACCCAGTTCCAGAAAATTAGGGACAGGTAGTTTGTGGGCATAGCAAACGAGAAGTGTTTCGTTGGGTCCAGATCAGGTGAATTTGGTGGCCAAGACCTAATCATGGCTTCACTATGCAGCTCTTCGAACCACTGCAGTAGGATTCTGGAACTGCGATGCCGACAGTTATCCTGCTGAAATATGTCATCTTTGTCAAGGAAGACAGAACTCTCATGGTGTCGCCGATTACTACCACATGACCCGTAGAAGCCAAGGTGAGTGTCACTCGTAGAAAAATACTGCGTGCATTGCCCTTTTTCAATGGCGCCGTTCATGAATCGATCAGCCGTTCGCTTGGATGGGGGCAGATCAAGAGACGATCATCGATGTGAGTTCTGGATTCGTGATTCATCCGATAAGATGACATGTTTCCGTTGATCCGAGGTCTATTCTCGATGATCACGTGTCAACTGCAATTCTAACTGATAAGGGAAAATGAGATCGACAGGAAGTGCAAAATGGCTAAGCAGGCATGGCTAGAGGACAAATGTAAGGATGTGGAGGCTTATCTCACTAGGGGTAAGATAGATACTGCCTACAGGAAAATTAAAGAGACCTTTGGAGATAAGACAACCACTTGTATGAACATCAAGAGCTCAGATGGAAACCCAGTTCTAAGCAAAGAAGGGAAAGCAGAAAGGTGGAAGGAGTATATAGAGGGTCTATACAAGGGCGATGCACTTGAGGACAATATTATGGAAATGAAAGAGGATGTAGATGAAGATGAAATGGTAGATACGATACTGCGTGAAGAGTTTGACAGAGCACTGAAAGACCTGAGTCGAAACAAGGCCCCCGGAGTAGACAACATTCCATTGGAACTACTGACGGCCTTGGGAGAGCCAGTCCTGACAAAACTCTACCATCTGGTGAGCAAGATGTATGAAACAGGCGAAATACCCTCAGACTTCAAGAAGAATATAATAATTCCAATCCCAAAGAAAGCAGGTGTGGACAGATGTGAAAATTACCGAACAATCAGTTTAATGAGCCATAGCTGCAAAATACTAACACGAATTCTTTACACACGAATGGAAAAACTAGTAGAAGCCGACCTCGGGGAAGATCAGTTTGGATTCCGTAGAAATAGTGGAACACGTGAGGCAATACTGACCCTACGACTTATCTTAGAAGAAAGATTAAGGAAAGGCAAACCTACGTTCCTAGCATTTGTAGACTTAGAGAAAGCTTTTGACAATGTTGACTGGAATACTCTCTTTCAAATTCTAAAGGTGGCAGGGGTAAAATACAGGGAGCGAAAGGCTATTTACAATTTGTATAGAAACCAGATGGCAGTTATAAGAGTCGAGGGGCATGAAAGAGAAGCAGTGGTTGGGAAGGGAGTAAGACAGGGTTGTAGCCTCTCCCCGATGCTATTCAATCTGTATATTGAGCAAACAGTAAAGGAAACAAAAGAAAAATTCGGAGTAGGTATTAAAATCCATGGAGAAGAAATAAAAACGTTGAGGTTCGCCGATGACATTGTAATTCTGTCAGAGACAGCAAAGAACTTGGAAGAGCAGTTGAAAGGAATGGATGGTGTCTTGAAGGGAGGATATAAGATAAACATCAACAAAAGCAAAACGAGGATAATGGAATGTAGTCGAATTAAGTCGGGTGATGGTGAGGGTATTAGATTAGGAAATGAGACACTTAAAGTAGTAAAGGAGTTTTGCTATTTGGGGAGCAAAATAACTGATGATGGTCGAAGTAGAGAGGATATAAAATGTAGACTGGCAATGGCAAGGAAAGCGTTTCTGAAGAAGAGAAATTTGTTAACATCGAGTATAGATTTAAGTGTCAGGAAGTCATTTCTGAAAGTATTTGTATGGAGTGTAGCCATGTATGGAAGCGAAACATGGACGTTAAATAGTTTGGACAAGAAGAGAATAGAAGCTTTCGAAATGTAGTGCTACAGAAGAATGCTGAACATTAGATGGGTAGATCACATAACTAATGAGGAAGTATTGAATAGGATTGGGGAGAAGAGAAGTTTGTGGCACAACTTGACCAGAAGAAGGGATCGGTTGGTAGAACATGTTCTGAGGCATCAAGGGATCACCAATTTAGTATTGGAGGGCAGCGTGGAGGGTAAAAATCGTAGGGGGAGACCAAGAGATGAATACACTAAGCAGATTCAGAAAGATGTAGGTTGCAGTAGGTACTGGGAGATGAAGAAGCTTACACAGGATAGAGTAGCATGGAGAGCTGCATCAAACCAGTCTCAGGACTGATGACCACAACAACAACAACAACAAGCGAACATATAGGGGTCCTCTGCTGTGGGGACCCATGTTCAAAAACATATGCAGAACAGTGCGATGCGAAACACCTGTTCCTGTACCAGCACTGTGTATTCCATCGTCAGATCTGCCTCAGGCTGCTGCCTATCCTCCACGTTTTGTGATGAGACCCCTGCTCGTTGGTCACTGTCTTTCATGCTGCCAGTAATGTTTACTTTCTTTTCCATTTAACTCCATCAGTTTAGACTAATTCTAGCTTCACAACTAAATAATCCCGCTTTGCACGGTCTCCAGCTTCACTACAGCATGCTAATTTCTAATTCTCGACGTTCCGATTTGTGGAGGTTTAGCCCAATTCTACTAGCTCCCGCTGGTGATCAACAGATTGACAGATTTTATAATCAGACGAAAGAGATTATTCAACTATTTCTGACCGTTGAAATTTTAAATATAATGCGAGAAGTGAATGGTAGGAAAAGGAAGACCAGGAAATGATAATGTGGACCGGGAGAACGGAATGAGAGCGGAAGCCAACCGGTAGAATTTTCCACAGAACGTGATTTAATCGTTGCTAATATTTGGTTTAAGATTCATGAATGAAAGCTGTAGGCGTAGAAAAGAACTGGAATTACCGGATGGTTTCAGACTGATCACGTAATGTTAGTACAGAGATTTCGAAAACAGATTTTAAAATGCAAAACATTTCCAGGGACAGATGTAGACTCAACAATTTGCTAAGGATTAAGATTAAAGAAATTGACGAAAAATAGAAAATTAATGGTATGGGGTCTGGAAAAGAAAACAGAAATTGCCAGATTTTGATGAAAGTTAGAAACGGGGACATTAGGCAATGATTGACTAAACATGAGAAAGGAATATCAAAAGATAAATGGGTACCTTCGAGAGCAGGAATGGTGAGAGAAGCGAAGGATGAAATACGCGAAAAAACTAGCATTAGAAATTCTCGACTAACACACGAAATGTTGAATTTAATTAACGAAAGATATGCATAAAAATGCAGAAGATAAAGCATACGTAAGGGAATAAAGACCCGTAAGGAAAGTGATGGTAGAAAATTACATATTGCTAAGTGGGCATAGTTACAGGATATATGCCGACCGTATATGAGTATCAAGAACTGAGATGGAAAGGTAATACGAGGACCGTTCAATAAATATTTCCACTTCAGCCCCTATAGTTTCATGATGTTCCGATATGTGGCGGCGCTGTATGTAGTCTGTAAAATGGCGTCTGTAACGGAGTTACGTTACAAGCAGCAAGTTGTTGTCGAGTTTGTTTTGGCGGAAAACAAGAACATCGTGAGTCATTGACACTTACTGAAAGTCTACGAAGACCTGGCAGTGATCGTAGGGCGAGGCGTCTGCCGCCATCGCAACAATGTCACCCAACCTTGTCCGATCTGCCACTTGCCAATCGGTCGCACACAACCGTGACTTCTGCAACACTGGAACGTGCGGACACTCTCATTCGAGGTGATCGACATATCACAGTCAAACACCCCGCTGCTCAACTGGACGTCTTTATTAGTAGTGCTGACACACCCGTCCACCATTTGGAGTACTCAGAACTGGGTATCAGCTGGGTTCCTCACCGCATAGTAGAAGAGCACAAAGAGCTACGAAGAACCATCTGTGCGGAATTGCATGTCCGTTACGAGGCCTGATTGTGACAGTTTTACCTCAAACATCATCACAGACGATGAAATATGTGTTGATCAATTCTAATCGGAAACAAAACAGCAATCCCATAAAGTCATGGTGATGGTCTGGGACTCTGAGGGTGTTACTCTGTTTGATGCCCTCTCTCATGGTGCAACGATCAGCTATGAAGTGTATCGTGCTTCCCTCAGGAAATTTAAGAAACGACTTCAGCGTGTTCATCACCACAAAAATGCAAATGAATTTCTCCTCTTCCACAACAACGTAAGGCCTCACGCAAGTCTGTGCATCCGAGAGCAGGTCACAGAATTTCCTGGGACTGTTATTCCTCATCCACCCTACGGCCCGGATCTCGCACCTTCCTACTTCCATCTGTTTGGCCCAATGAAGGATGTAATCTGCATAGAGCAGTGAGTGGGTGGCGAGGAGGTTATTGATGCAACAAGACGTTGACCATTAGAGTGGTACCATGAGGGCGTACACACCCTCCCAGAAAGGTCGCACCAGGTCGTCACATTTTTGTAGCCAAAGAGTGGAGAATAATACAGTGAATAAAAACAAACTGCTTTTAGAAAAAAATGTGATTTATTACTTACTGAACGCCCCTCCTACTAAGTAAAGAATGGAAAACTGAAAGTTGGAGAGCATATACGTATAGAGTGGCTGTTCAAGGGAAATGAGCCTTATATTTTATAGAGGGTCTATACAGGGGCGATGTACTTGAGGACAATATTATGGAAGTGGAAGCAGATGTAGATGAAGATGAAACGGCAGATATGATACTGCGTGCAGAGTTTGACAGAGCACTGAAAGACCCAAGTCGAAATGACGCCCAGAGACAACATTCCATTAGAACTACTGACAGCCTTGGGAGGGCCAGCCCTGACAAAACTCTACCATCTGGTGAGCAAGATGTATGAGACAGGTGAAATACCCTCAGACTTCAAGAAGAAGAATTCCAATCTAAAAGAAAGCAGGTGTTAACAGATGTGAAAATTACCGAACTATCAGTTTAATAAGTCACGGCTGCAAAATACTAATGAGAATTCTTTACAGACGAATGGAAAAACTGGTAGAAGGAGACCTTGGGGAAGATCAGTTTGGACTCCGTAGAAATGTGGAACACGTAAGGCAATACTGACCCTACGACTTATCTTAGAAGATAGATTAAGGGAAGGTGGTGGTGGTGGTTAGTGTTTAACGTCCCGTCGACAACGAGGTCATTAGAGACGGAGCGCAAGCTCGGGTTAGGGAAGGATTGGGAAGGAAATCGGCCGTGCCCTTTCAAAGGAACCATCCCGGCATTTGCCTGAAACGATTTAGAGAAATCACGGAAAACCTAAATCAGGATGGCCGGAGACGGGATTGAACCGTCGTCCTCCCGAATACGAGTCCAGTGTGCTAACCACTGCGCCACCTCGCTCGGTTTAAGGGAAGGCAAACCTATGTTTCTAGCATTTGTAGACTTAGAGAGAGCTTTTGACAATGTCGACTGGAATATTCCCTTTCAAATTCTGAAGGTGGCACGGGTAAAATACAGGGAACTAAAGGCTATTTACAATTTGTACAGAAACCAGATTGCAGTTATAAGATTCGAGGGGCATGAGAGGGAAGCAGTGGTTGGGAAGGGAGTGAGACAGGGTTGGAGCATATCCCAGGCGTTATGCAGTCTGTATATTGAGCAAGCAATAAAGGAAACAAACGAAAAATTCGCGGTAGGTATTAAAATCCATGGAGAAGAAATAAAAACTTTGAAGTTCGCCGATGACATTGTAATTCTGTCAGATGCAGCAAAGGACTTGGAACAGCAGTTGAACGGAATGAACAGTGTCTTCAAAGAAGGATATAAGATCAACATCAACAAAAAAAAAAGAAAAAAACGAGAATAATGGAATGTAGTCGAATTAAGGCGGGTGATGCTGAGGGAATTAGATTAGGAAATGAGACACTTAAAGTGGTAAAGGAGTTTTGCTATTTGAGAAGCAAAATAACTGATGATGGACGAAGTGGAGAGGATACAAAATGTAGACTGACAATGGCAAGAAAAGCGTTGCTCAAGAAGAGAAAATTGTTAACATCGATTATAGTATTAAGTGTGAGGAAGTCGTTTCTGAAAGTATTTATATGGAGTGGAGGCATGTATGGAAGTGAAACATGGACGATAAATAGTTTGGACAAGAAGAGAATAGAAGCTTTCGAAATGTGGTGCTACAGAAGAATGCCGAAGACTAGATGGTTAGAACATATTACTAATGAGAATTTGGGGAGAAGATAAATTTGTGGCACAACTTGACTAGAAGAAGGGATCGGTTGGTAGGACACGTTCTGAGGCATCAGGGGATCACTAATTTAGTATTGGAGGGCAGCGTGGAGGGTAAAAGTCGTAGAGGGAGACCAAGACAGAGACAATATACTAAGCAGATTCAGGAGGATGTAGGTTGTAGTAGGTATTGGAAGATGAGGAAGCTTGCACAGGATAGCGTAGCATGGAGAGATGCATCAAACCAGTCTCTTGACTGAAGACCACAACAACATTATATAGAAAGGGAAGAAAAAGTAAATGAAGTCGAGGCGCAAGACATCATTCTAACAAAACAATTTGACAGAGCACTGAAAGACATAAGTCGAACCAATGAACCTAGTATAGGAGAAACTATTGAGAACATTGGGAGAGCCAGTCGTGGCAAAAATATTATACCTGATTTGCAAGATTTGTGAGACAGACGAAATACCTTCCGTCAGACTTCAAGAACATTGTAATAATTGTCATAATTCTTATTCCAAAGAAGGTAGATGCTGATAGGTATGCATGTAACCAACGTGCAGTCCTTACAGTTTTTGAAGTCTTGGCTGCAAAATACTGGTACGAATTATTTGGAGAACGGTGGAAAAGTTGGTAGACATTGATCTTATGGAATATGTGTTTAGTTTCTGGAAAAATGTAAGAACATACAAGGGATAAAATACAGGGAGCAAAGCGTTATACAGAATCCAGATTGGGAGGAAGGAGAAAAAATGGTATGGAGGCAGAGAAATTGAGCTGTAGTCTGTTCTCGATATTATCTAGTCTGTTCATTGACAGATACTAAAAAGAAATTTGGAAAGAGAAAAGTAGTACAGGAAGGGAAAATTAATCCTTTAAAGTTTGTCTATCATATAAGAAACTGTAAAGAAAGTGGAAGACCAGTTGAACGGAATGGATAGTGTGTTGAAAAGGAGTTAGAAGATAAAAACCTATAGGAGATAAACAAGAGTAAAGATAATAGTATCATTCAGCTTGTGTTGAGGCACTAAAAATGGTATATAACGTTTATTATTTAGGCACAAAAATACCTATTAAAGGGTGAAGGAGATAGGATGTAAAATGCAGACCGGCAAAACTAGAGAAGTATTACTGAAGATGAAATATTTGTAAACATCTAGCAACAACTTATGTCTAAGGAAATAATTTCCGAAGGTATTTCCTTGGAGTATAGATTTGCTGGAAATGAAATGTGGGCGATGAACCGTTCATACAAGAAGATAATTGAAGCTTTTGAAATTTGGTGCTACAGAAGAATGCTGAAGGTTAAATGGAAGGAAGGCAGGAAAATTGGAGTTTTTGCGTAGCTCAGTAACTAACGTACTGAATCAAATTATGGAAAAAAGAAATTTATGGCACAACCTCAGTAAAAGGAGAAATCGGCTGATTTGACTCATTCTGAGGTATAGGGGATGGAAATGTCATGTTAAAGGGGGGGGGGGGAGACAGTAATAGTAGACTGAAACCAAGACGTGACTATAGTGAGCAAATACGGTACAAACGGATGTATGTCATAGAAGTTTGGCAGAAATCAAGAGATTTGCACAGGATGGACTTGCGTGGAGAGCTATATAGAACAAGTCTTCGAACTGAAGACCACAACACAAAAGTTTTATCAAAAAAATGGTTCCAATGGCTCTGAGCACTATGGGACTTAACATCTGTGGTCATCAGTCCCCTAGAACTTAGATCTACTTAAACCTAACTAACCTAAGGACATCACACACATCCATGCCCGAGGCAGGATTCGAACCTGCGACCGTAGCGGTCACGCGGTTCCAGACCGAAGCGCCTAGAACCGCACAGCCACACCGGCCGGCAAAATTTTATCCTCTTCTTTGTATCCCTCTCGTGGGATGTACTGTTTGGAGATCAGAGACCCAAACGAGAGATTAGCAATGTTTTAGGGATGTAGTGATGACCATCAGTTCTTTTTTTTTCGAAAATTCCTTGCAAACATTTTTTGTCTTTAAAGAAGTAAGGTTCATTTTAGTCAGCCTCCTTATAGCACCGACGATTCTTTCGCCTAAATGGGGGAAGGTGGATGCCCTGAGCTATCTGTGGCTGATGGTAATGTATGGAGTCAAAGACGCTAACATCTAATACATGATAACAATATCTCTCTTTCTTATGGGATGCTTCATCGACCTTAAGGTTTACTATGTAGAGCTGCTACTGTAAGGACCACTTCTTCCGAATATTCAATGTGTAACTTAAGGGTTACTCCATCATGTCCAGTGGACTTTTCTGACCCGACAATCTTCAGCGTTTTTCAATAGCTGAAAGTCTTTAATCTGTGCAACGGTGTAAATTACAATTATTTTCATTATTTTCTATAGTGAAGAAAATTCGTAAGTGGGAATGGTGTATATAACGTGCAACGCATTACTATTTTTGCGATGTTTCTCTCATTCCTAGCTACTTCTCTCACACAAATAATGACAAAAATTCAAAAATTCAGGGTCGCCGACAGCCCAAGCCCTTCCTAACCATTTAGAAAAAAACTGAGCTGAAAATTATTAGTTTAATTACTTTAATAATTTAATTACAAGTATGCAAATTTCTTTAAGTAGCCAGATAAATAGCACTCCATGTCGTGCATGAAGCAACTTGATTAATTCAGGATTGGAAATCGGAGTAAGTGGGTAAGATCAACACCACAGAATTTATCTTTCACGTAGATTATATATTGTATGTAAGTATTTGGTTGCACAACCTAACTACACATAACTGGTGCCTAACTAGAAATATTTAAGTAAGAATTACGTGAGAATGTAACAGAGCACAATTTAACTACAGCAAGAAGAAACATAGAAAACGGGGTTGAGAGACAATGATACTATCATCTACTTTGCATTCATACCATAAAAATATCTCCGTGAGATTCGCATTACGATTTTACGCATGCACTATTCTGGACAGAGGTTTAACCAATGTACGAGGTTGTGCGATAATTATTGAACATACTGCGTCTGCTGCTTGCAAACGGCCGAACTAGAGCATGTGGTGCATTCCGAATCAAACTGTTGTGCTGCTATGTAGAAAGCACAAGAAAGAACAGATATTCTTGCAGAAATTATAGCCCATTAAACAAGTAAACTGTTAAAACAAAGCCTATTGCGGTCCCGTGGTGGACCAGAAGGGTCATTGATTACCAAACATGTGGCACAAAGTGACACACAAAGGCTAAAACAACTTCCACAAAATATAAGGTTAAAACTCATTAAAAATAATACTCGCTTCGACACTCACGTACGGTTGAAGTGATCGGAACCAGCTTTTCCTAATCAGATTTACCGTTTGAAATTCTACTTCATCGTCGTTCAAAATGAAAATAGTAACCTCCACATTTTTAACCCAAACACCCAAAATCGCCTATTTAAAGCAATATAATTATGGCACATTCGGAAAAATAACTCGCTTCACACGCTTGAGTTAAGCTGAAATTCTTAAGTATTTCAACAGTTAAACATAACGAAGACCCAACTCAACCTGCTTCCTATCACCCGGAACCCCCCCTTAAGAGCTACGATCCGTACGGATCAAGCGTTCACAGAAGAGTGTCGCTTTCTCTTTCGAGATTACCTAGTTCCCCGTGCAGCGGAAGCTACCTTACACACAAAAACAGCCTTCGACTAAGATGGTAAGTCCGCAGCTCGTAGTCGTGCGGTAGCGTTCTCGCTTCCCACGCACGGGTTCCCGGGTTCGATTCCCGGCGGGGTCAGGGATTTTCTCTGCCTCGTGATGACTGGGTGTTGTGTGATGTCCTTAGGTTAGTTAGGTTTAAGTAGTTCTAAGTTCTAGGGGACTGATAACCATAGATGTTAAGTCCCATAGTGCTCAGAGCCATTTTTGAACTAAGATGGTAAACCTCTCTGTTCAGGTATTGGGAACCTAAGTTGGTCATCCTGTGCTCTCCTTCGAACGAGAAGCAACATTTTCTATTCCCAGCAGACGATGACCAACTCAGCGTTTCCCACATAACAAAACCGAAACCCCACATTAAAACACACGTATAATATTCAATAGGCCGTATTTGAGTGCTCAGTCTTTCTGGAAGAGTTCATGAATTGAGCTAAAATCAGGTAGTAAAGTGAATAAGTTGTGCCGAATTCGACAAGCGTCCTATGAAACGACTTCACAGAGACGTTTCAAACGCCATATCTTCCGTTTCAGAGCTAAAATGGTCAGTGAGCTTCCGAGCAGACGAAGTAGATTCACGACCTGCTCTTAAGTATAGTATTTTTTCTTATTTTTAGGATTCGACATTATTCTTTCTGTGCTGTGGGAAGATCTTCCTACCCTAGCTAGTCCCTTCTCCCCTCTAAAGTCCTCGGCACGAACGTATTTAGCTCGTTGTCTTCCTCCATGTTCTCATTTCCAGATGTTTCCTTCCCAGATATATTGTAACTATTCTCTCGATAAATGCATAGTGCAAGAATATTTTGTTATCTTTCCTGACTTTTCATGATTGGTCAGTGATTGTCGTCACTGCATGCACAAATTCGGGTGCATCGACTTTTTATTTTTCTGTTAACATTGTCGCTATTTCCATTCTTGATGTATATCCAGTTACTATCTTTTGATCACTTCTGATGATTATTTTTACACGGAGTATCCTTTATTCCAACTGTGTATTTATCTCATTAGAAATTAAGCAGCTCTTTACAGCTATAATTACTCGTTCGTCATATTTTATATACACATTGAAAATTTCATCGCTTTATTTTTTACCGTCTTAGAAAAATTCAGTTCCACATATTTCAGAAGTTACATATTTCTTAATGTCTTTAACCAAATATACACTTTAGTTTGGTTAATCATAGAAATTGGAACTTTCAAAATACAGAAATCTATCTATAAATATCGTGCTCTACTAGATATGAATACTGAGGGCAAAGCGTAGGTTCCGTAACGGGCCAGGGGACGCCGATTCACTGTTCGCTACACGTCAAACAAATTTCTGTCTAGAAACTCTGGTCGTACGAATTGAAACAGTAGTCACGATTCGTGAATTATTCTTGTTACGCTAATGGCCTCGTGCTACAGAAGCCTTGGAACAACCAGCGCTGAATTTATTACCACCTCGTGTTTCATATTTAACGAGCCGTCCTCTTCGTAAGTGATTATTCTTCCCCTGATGTCGTTGAACGAGAAACTATTCCGATAAAACGAGCACAAATCATGTCTGGCTCTTTGCTGCATACGCATAAGGTTAGTCAATAATAACAAAGGAAGAAAAAAATTTGCTGCGCGACTTCCGTTTGTTGAAGTAGAAAAAATCGATTGACCTCTCAAGCAGTAGTCGTGTTCAGGTTTCAGTATGAATATACAGAACAACGAACATGTGGCGTTGTTCTTTTCTTTTCTAAATGTTTTTTCTCATAGAAAGAAGATTAAAAGCTTCTTATCACAAGCATCGCAACGGGGTTGACTACAGAAATCTGCCTACACACAGCCGCGAATCGGAGAACTGCCGCTAGTGTGAAGTAAAGTAAAAAGTGGTCTCAAGTTTAACAAAAATAATTACATAATTTCAAATATAACAAACAGGAAGACCTACAGTAATAAATAATGCTGGCCGGAGTGGCCGAGCGGTTCTAGGCGCTATACGAATAGTCTGGAACTGCGCGACCGCTACGGTCGCAGATTCGAATCCTGCCTCAGGCATGGATGTATGTGATGTTCTTAGGTTAGTTAGGTTTAAGTAGTTCTAAGTTCTAGGCGACTGATGATCTTAGCAGTTAAGTCCCATAGTGCTCAGAGCCATTTTAAACATTTTTTTAATAAATAATAATTTTACAGGCTTCAGTAGCAACTTTCAAGTGTTGCATCAATGCAACTTTCTTCACATGTTATACATCCCATCCACGTGGACCATAAGGTCTATATTTGTTAGCTCATGCGATTGGTAAGCGCCAGGCTACACGTAAAATACTCACATGTCTCACTGAATTTTTTTTTTTTTTTTAGTATTTGTGACGTTGTAGGACAATCCTATGTACCTTATGCTGAAACAAGAGATCCACACAGACGTGCTCTTCCACTGCAGTAGACTAAAAACTGTTACACGGATGTAAGATGAAAGTAATTGTATTTAATGTGTAATCACGATACACTTATCGTGGACTGAACTCGATGAAGAATACAGTTTTGTTTCCTTCTCTGGAAATAGTAAATTTTTTCAACATCTATGAAATTTGGTAGTCAAGGGAAAGTAGGATTCGGTTACGATTTTGTACGGGGCCATAATCAGTTACTATTGGTTGCCTTTCACAGTTACACATAATTTATTTTATATCAGCAATTCCAGACGCAACAATAAATGAAAAATACGACACTTTATTAATGAAGGAATAAACAACTGTGTAAATAATAGTGTTTTAATGAGTTACAATTTAGCAAATCACCATTAAATACAGATACAACACATAATGTTTTAAAAGCAAGTCACTGTGATCTGGGCAGAAGGCCTTACATGCCAGGAATGGCAATAAAGTAAGAATTGTTTAAAACTCGCTGCAATTTACAACTTACAGGTATTGAAATATGAAAGGCATGTCACCACAAACACAGCAGAAGGGATCAGATGCCAGGAAAGGCAGTAAATAAGGTTTTAAGGCTTAGTGCAAAAATACAAATACCAAATTAGAATTTTAAGGCAAATGACCACAATCACGGCTGAAGGCCTTACACGACAGGAACGGCAAAAATATAAAAAAATTATAAACCTGCTGTAAAACAGCAAATACAATAGCAAAGGTTAATTAAAAAAAAACAAGCAAATAAGATGATGGTAAACTTTGTAACAGAACCCTTAACATCCACTACACTGCTAAATTTATTCCATAAGGCGACCAGAACTATTAATTAGACATATATAACCTTTAATGTAGGCATTACAAGGCATTGTAATAATAAATACAATAATAAAACACAAGGACCAGTACATAAGTTGCTTAAAGGGTACTGAGACAGATTATACTCTCAGAAATAGTAGACTAAAGCAGCGTTACACAGGACTACTGGCTATCAGACCTCTTTTTAGAACACAAATGCCTTACAAGAACCAAGAGGGCCACAGACGGTGCTCCAGGAATCGATCTCTGGGAAGGTCCGGCAAAAAACACTTTCGCGAGCGATGAGATAGGCAGAGTTGCAAGAGTTTCATTCACTTCACAAGATGGTAACTCAGACTAGTGGCAGTCTAACGAATGACTAATGATAATCTAGCTGAATCTACCTGACGTCCGATAAACCAAATCCAACGATGGAACAATACGCCCAAGTCGGAACCGGCGGTCTGCACTACGTCCCCAGAATACTGTGTTTAGAGCGCCCGGAACGAGATAGGAATCACTACCACCAGAGTAGAAGAATCACACCGGCCTACAATCAAGAAAGCTGTCAAAAGTACACGCCTTACCGGACAGCAGCGGCAAGGCGAGGAAATGTACAATGCGTTTACATACACTAACCCCAGGACATGTAACTGGGCGTTAGCGGCCACCAGGTAAGAAAAACTACCGCTGGTTGAACTTAACAAATTGTAACAAGTTGAACGCAGTAAGTAGTAATAAGAAGTCGAGGAAAGCTAATCAGATCCGCCTTCCCCAAGCACTCCACTCGCTGCTCTTCGCCTCGGCGACGCTATGAGCAGCAACACGAGCCCAAGTCACTGGAGAATCGCGAGATAGCACAATAGTGGAGGTTTCTCTGCTTGGGTTGAAACACACTTATCTTAAAGCTTGCTGGATCCGGCTTACGATGAGGTCGTATACCCTCGCGACCATAGCCCTTCCATCCGGCAGTCCATGGATGCGGCCAGCGGTCCCAGCGTGTTTTCTCGCACTGCACGGACTTGGCTCCTCCTGAGTCCCCAACTGAACTGGCCCACTTACACGGCCCAGAAAATCAACGACATCGCCCCAAAGATAGGGCACTAGTTATCACATATCGATAACCGCCGCTGCTGCCACTAACAGACAGTCAATGCTTGCGAAACCGAGTGGCGCCAGTCAACACGAGAAGAAGACAAACAATCGCAACCACGCCAAATAAACGACACCGTGTGGCCTCCTACAGAGGGCGGAAACGTAGAAACAGCACCAATGTGAGCCGCAGCACGGCTCAACCTCCCCCTCTCAAGAACATAATCGGGGTCAAACCCAACTACAGCCTAACCAAACTTAATTTGATTAAGGTGGACCCGGTATTGCTTACTAGTACAGTTATCCTTAACCAGAAGATTAACTGGGCCTAAAATCCGCATAATCGTTCACGGACCCAGAAAACGGGGAGGGGGGGGGGGTAAACTTAGCAAGGTTGCCAACACGCACCTCCCTCCCAAGAAAATTATGGACATTCAACTGATCTCCGAGCTTACCCCTGAAGACTCGTCGATTACGGTTATAACGACCAGCTTGTCTCTTGTGGGCCCAAAGAATATTGCGCCTCGCACGATTTCAGTTTTCTTCGACGACATGAGGAGTGATTTCCGCAGGAATTAGATCTTGAATCCCCCATAAGTTCAAAAGGGG
The DNA here is from genome assembly GCF_023864275.1 of Schistocerca cancellata. Lineage (NCBI taxonomy): Eukaryota > Metazoa > Arthropoda > Insecta > Orthoptera > Acrididae > Schistocerca > Schistocerca cancellata. The sequence continues at coordinate 718,748,433 of NC_064630.1, forward strand.
GGAATTAACACGATAAGCAAAGATCAAGGAAACCGGAGTAGCCTTCAAAGCCTCATGACTGGTGGTATTGAAGGCAAAGCTAAACCAAGGCAGACTAGAATTCCACTTGCTGGGAAACTTCTGATAAAAAATCACAGCAGAAGGGAATTACCTGTGCTGGTTCAAAATCCGACTACAACCGACAAGCATTCACTACTTCGTGAGCTTAAACAATCTGAGACTGCTTCTGTTATACAACATAGAAGAAATACAGCTACAGGGAATGACGGCATTGGAAGACAAATTAGCCCCTTCACAAGGCATCTCTGACACAATAAATCTCATATTCAACGCAACCTTAAAACTAAAAGGAGTAGCGAGCAAGGGGGCGCAGTGGTTAGCATACTGGACTTGCATTCGGGAGGACCTCGGTTCAAACCCACGATCGGCTATTCAGTTTTAGGTTTTCCGTGGTTTCCCAGAATCTCTCCAGGCAAATGCTGGGATGGTTCCTTTAAAAGGGCACGGCCGATTTCCTGTACCCATCTCTTACACAGTCCGAGTCTTGCTCTGTCTCTAATGAACTCGATGTCGACGGAACGTTAAACTCAATCTTCTTTCCTAAAAACAATCCCTGTTTAATGGAAACAAGCTAAAATTACGATAATTCCAATACATGATGAAAAATTTCCGACTCGTATGACCTGTTATCTTGCTCTCAGTCTTAGGGACAAGTTTCGAAAGAATCATAACACACAGACTACAAAAATTCGCAGAAGAAAGCAACACAATTGAAGTATCGCAAAAGCCATCAAGTGTTGACGCCACACGGCAACGCACCGCCGTCGGGTTGGTTGCTAGCTCAGCCCCTAAGGCTATACGATGTTCCGACTCCAACCTTTTGCTGCATCCACCAATGTCACGTGCAGCCAATCAGCAGGAAGTGTACCTCCGCCGAGCGGGTATTTAAGACCGCGCCCGTCCTGATCACGGCAGTTAAAACGCAGCTAGTGAAGGGAAGTAGGCCCATTTCACCACATGTTCTACTCTATAATGACGTCCAAAAGTTAACAAACTATTATATTCCTACTATTTTACTTTTTTTCCATTTGATAGAATTATTAACATTCTTTGAACATGTTGTTTATAAATCTGGAAGTATTAATCACTGCAGATACAGTACTGCATTTTTATACGAAGTTTAGATTGCTACTTGTCTGGGGTTCCACATCTTTTGAATATAATGCACAGTGAATCCTTATCCTCTAGCAGGGCTTTTATACGGCTTAAAGACGGAAGCTTACATATTTGACTGTGTGGTACGAATACAGACCTGTGAAATGTTAATCTAGATTAATTTTAGATTATAAAGCCAAGTTCCTTCTCATGTTCAGTATCGCAACATCATGAATGGACCTCACAATTCAGACCGTAAATATTTCCTTGTTCCACATATTATTGTTTACACATTATTACAATATTATAGTAATTACTAATAGTAATTACACTTCCTAGTCAGAAGACAAGCAATAATGGCAACATGGTACCTAGCGTGCTTTACTAGAATGATTTCAAAACAGTTATTTAGATGTTTAATGAAGAGTCCCCAATGTATTTAAGAAATTACTGTTTGGACAGGTCTGATATAAAAATGTATACATTCGATTTATTTGATCTACGGTTAGTGTATCTTGATTACAAGAAAACATTCATAATTACCTCAATTTTAAGTCCTTATATCAAGTTGTAGGGCAGATAAAATTTTCTGTTGACTGCACTATTTCGCATGGGAAGTTCAAAGATTTTGAAAAGAGCAGCCCAGTATGCCACACATTACTGAACACCCGTCCAATGTCCAAGAAGCGTAATGCTGTTCCGTTTGCCATATTACATGCCTCTGTTGTTTTGCTGGTTAATCTTAAAATCGGGTCGGCCATGCTGTGGTTGCTACAGAATCCAGCTTGATCTCGACGGATTATTGAAGTACCCTTGACTTGGAAAACTTTCGCAACACACGAGCATATAGTTCATATTCTACATTTAGAACATAAATGGTGTTCTTTGACTGTCACAATCAATTAATATACTTTGTAACTTATTCCTAACAGGAAAATAAGTTCACAATTAAACGGAGGTACAAGTCTTGGGTGAGGAAACAACAACTAAAGTATCAACAGTCGGAGTTCGTTCTCCACTAGTTTAACTACCAAATGTTTAATAAGTCCTCGTTGTCCTTGAGCGGAGCGCAGTGGAACAGTCGAACACGTAAGTTACGATCTGACAACTTTAGAGGTGTCGAAACCTAGGTCACTGTAGCAAATAGTTACTTGCAACCGGTTGTTTATGTAATTCCTTGTTGACGACTGAGAAATAGCGACTGAACTGGAAAGACCATGTCCAACGTATGTCTAATGGTAGGATAACTATAGCGGCAATACAGTATAGCACAACCGGCAAGTACGTCCCTTAAATATGGCGTGAACAGTTCTCAGGCGGAAAAGGCGATGACCACTGGTGCCATGTGTGAGTAAACGATGTCTGTTCCAAACGCGTCAGTTTACCATGAGGCACTAAATTGTACGAATTTCACATACTATCAATTACTCCTGCATCTCATGGTTTTGTCTTGCTAGATAATGCATTAAATAAATACAGAATAGGTGGAAATAGAGCAGAATCAATTTTCTTATCAGCCTCTTAATTCATGGATCACATTCCAATTTCTAAAATGTGCAGCTGAACTGTCACCGTCATTTTCACTTATTCGAACAATCAATCATCGGAAATCTGGAGCATCCTAGGTATTAGATTTATATACCACAGATTCACGAGTATTTTATTTTCAGTTCTAGATACGATCAAAAGAAGGAGGCCGTCAAACAACAGAATCTTTGACCGACAAATTACTCGCAGTTCAACATGCAGATTGGGTAGAAATCACTAGTTGACATAACTGATTAGAAATACACAAATCAAAAAAAGTTTTGCATCATCCGGTTACCAGAACTCCTGAAGATAGACGTTGACTGTGGTTATTGCATCACAGACACAGTCCATTTGACTGTTCAGAGATGTCACTAAACCCACCCAAAGATGTAAACAACCATGCATGAGCATCGCCTCTTAGACGGAGGGGGGACGGCAGCCTATCAGTTCCAGTCATTCCACCGGGAAGGAGGTACACGGCTCGTGTTGTCTGCAGTTCAACCATGCCTAGACGGTTAATACCGCTGTTCGATCGCGTCTGCATTGTTACTTCGTGCCAGGAAGGGCTCTCAACAAGGAAAGTGTCCAGGCGTCTCGGAGTGTACCAAAGCGATGTTGTTCGGACATGGAGAAGATACAGAGATACATGAACTGTCGATGACATGCCACACTCAGGCCGCCCAAGGGCTGCTACAGTAGTGGATCACCACTACCGCCGGATTATGGCTCAGAGGAACACTGACAATAGCGCCACCATGTCGAATAATGCTTTTCGTGCAGCCACAGGACATCATGTTACGAGTCAAACTGTGTGCAAAAGGTTGTATAATGCGCAACTTCACTCCCGATGTCCATGGTGAGGTCCATCTCTGCAACTACGACACCATGCAGCGCGGTACAGATGATCCAATAACATTCCGAATGAACCGTTCGGGATTGGCATCACGATCTCTTCACCAGAGAGTGTCGCATATGCCTTCAACCAGACAATCATCGACGTGTTTGGAGGCAACCCGTTCACCCGGTCAGGCTGAACGCTTGAGACGCACTGTGCAGCGAGTGCAGCAAGGTGGAGGTTCCCTGTTGTTTTGGGGTGGTATTATGTGGGGCCGACGTACGCAGCTGGTGGTCATGGAAGGCGCCGAAACGGCTGTACGATTTGTGAATGCCGTCCTCCGACCTATACTGCAACCATATCGGCAGCATATTGGAGAGGCATTTGTCTTCATGGACAACAGTTCACGCCCCATCGTGCGCGTCTTGCGAATGACTTCCTTCAGGATAACGGCTAGAGTGGCCAGTATATTCTCCAGACATCAACCCTATCGACAACGCCTGGGATGGATTGAAAAGGGCTGTTAATGGACGACGTGACCCACCAACCACTCTCAGGGATCCACGCCGAATCGCCGTTGAGGAGTGGGACAATCTGCACCAACAATGCCTTGATGAACTTGTGGATAGTATGCCACGACGAATACAGGCATGCATCAATGCAAGAGGACATGCTACAAGGTATTAGAGGTATCTGTGTGTACAGCAATCTGGACCAACATCTCTGAAGGTCTCACTGTATGGTGGTACAACATGCAAAATGTGGTTTTCATGAGCGGAAATGATGTTTATGTTGATCTCTATTCTATTTTTCTGTACAGGTTCTGGAAAGCTCGGAACCGAGGTGATGCAAAACATTTTTTGATGTGTATACTTGTGAAGTGTGCATATTGTAGTATTCATTTCACGAACATCAACAAAAATTGTCTCGTGGGTTCGCTATAACGATATTTGTTTTAATTTCGAGCTAAACTCGGAACTTTGGTATTATATATATATATGTTTCCTTTTTTTACGTATTTATTTATTAGTAAGAGCAACGGTGAGTAGATGTTGCCGGTATGGATGAAAATCACTACACGTAAAAGGAAGTAAACTTGTTTTTCACGCACATGTATAATAAGGTCTGATTATAGTTTTGATCCTAATGTAATAAGAGGCGTTTTGTAGTTAAAAAATTATAGGGTCATTATAATGACGAATAAATATAGTAGCGCTACGTTATGTGACTGTATGAGCATACTTACGAGACTAGAAAGGTTCAGAATAGTACAGTGTGGCAGAGCGAGAAATCAAACCATTTCATATGTATAAATTTCTAGCAATGTTCGTCTGGGGTAACATTTATATACCAGCACAACAGGCTACGCTCCATAGTTGGTACATATTTATTGAAATCGGGTATGCGTTCTAATCTTCTTCTCTGTCTCTCCCCATCTCTCTCTCTCCATTTCCTCCTCTCCACCACCCCTCTCTCCCCTTGCGTCATCTCCTCATGCCTTTCTCCTTCCATGTTCTCTTCTCCCCCCTCCCCATGTCCATGTTCTCCTTCCATCCTTCTCCCTCCATTCATCACCTCCTTCCCCTCTCTCCCCTCTCCCTGCCGTTTCGTCCCCTCCACCTTTCTGTCCAAAAAATGGCTCAAATGGCTCTGAGCGCTATGCAACGTAACTTCTGAGGTCATCAGTCGCCTAGAACTTAGAACTAATTAAACCTAACTAACCTAAGGACATCACACACATCCATGCCCGAGGCAGGATTCGAACCTGCGACCGTAGCGGTCGCTCGGTTCCAGACTGTAGCACCTAGAACCGCACGGCCACTTCGGCCGGCCCTCTCTATCCATGTCCTTTTCTCCCCTCTCTCTGGCTTTGAGCCTTGTTTCTTATTATTGCAAACAAAACTTAAGTTGGAAATTGAAGTTGCATAAAATGTGTCAGTAAGTCTGTTCGGAGCATTAGTATACGGTGTAGGGACAGCAGTTATCGCTGTAACAACCGGTTTTCGGTTATATCGGTTTTTTTGCTCTTTTTTTAACGTGACTGTTAAAAGCGCTCAAAATAACCGGTTTCTGAACTAACCCAGTTTCAGTAGTTTATTCTTGCGATGTCCAGTAATAAACCTAGAACTCGAAAGAAGATGGAAAAATTTTGACTCACTGAGTTTCTAGATACAGAGGCTCAAAACATTGATTTTAATAGGCAAGTAAAAGAAAATCTATTCTGTAGCCGTTCGCTGCTTTCTCTAAAAGTGATAAGCGGTTCAGTGCCACAAAAAAACCAGTATTCTTATTGATTCTAGTTGTTTGAAACGCTGATCAAAAATCATGTTGCAATCGCGGGTAATGCCACTATTTGTGCATCACGATCAGTCTGTGTTCAGGCAATGACGTAACCAGGATTTTGTCAAAAAGGAGGGGTGGGCGGAGGAGGGTGTTTCATTTCTGAAAGAGGGCCTTAAAAAGTCTCATTTTTTTCATTCTATTCTGAAAACACATTTATTTATTTATTTATTGCATGTACATTATTTGCTTTGGGAAACCTTCATACAAATGGTATTTGGCCAATAAAATTAAGCAAGAAAAGCTTCCCTTAAAAAATTAACATATAATAAGAAATACCTAAATGCTCAGTTAAATATTTTTTCGTTAAATAATGAACAACCGCCTTGAGTCAAAATCGTGATTTTATTTCAAAGTGCGATGCATTTCGAGCCCTGGGAGCTCGTCTTCAGGTGCTTTAACAGTCTACATCTATTATTTTTTTATTCTAGATTTGGATTAATTCTCCTCCTGGTAAGATTACAGTGGTATATTACAAAATGAGAAAATATGAGTATAAATTTACAAAACTAAGACAAATAGAAAAATAACTTACTGTTTCCAGTAGTAGATACATGGGTTTGAAGCACAGTATGAGTAAACGTTTTTTTGTTCATGTATACACTTATGTACACTCCTGGAAATTGAAATAAGAACACCGTGAATTCATTGTCCCAGGAAGGGGAAACTTTATTGACACATTCCAGGGGTCAGATACATCACATGATCACACTGACAGAACCACAGGCACATAGACACAGGCAACAGAGCATGCACAATGTCGGCACTAGTACAGTGTATATCCACCTTTCGCAGCAATGCAGGCTGCTATTCTCCCATGGAGACGATCGTAGAGATGCTGGATGTAGTCCTGTGGAACGGCATGCCATGCCATTTCCACCTGGCGCCTCAGTTGGACCAGCGTTCGTGTTGGACGTGCAGACCGCGTGAGACGACGCTTCATCCAGTCCCAAACATGCTCAATGGGGGACAGATCCGGAGATCTTGCTGGCCAGGGTAGTTGACTTACACCTTCTAGAGCACGTTGGGTGGCACGGGATACATGCGGACGTGCATTGTCCTGTTGGAACAGCAAGTTCCCTTGCCGGTCTAGGAATGGTAGAACGATGGGTTCGATGACGGTTTAGATGTACCGTGCACTATTCAGTGTCCCCTCGACGATCACCAGTGGTGTACGGCCAGTGTAGGAGATCGCTCCCCACACCATGATGCCGGGTGTTGGCCTGTGTGCCTCGGTCGTATGCAGTCCTGATTGTGGCGCTCACCTGCACGGCGCCAAACACGCATACGACCATCATTGGCACCAAGGCAGAAGCGACTCACATCGCTGAAGACGACACGTCTCCATTCGTCCCTCCATTCACGCCTGTCGCGACACCACTGGAGGCGGGCTGCACGATGTTGGGGCGTGAGCGGAAGACGGCCTAACGGTGTACGGGACCGTAGCTCAGCTTCATGGAGACGGTTGCGAATGGTCCTCGCCGATACCCCAGGAGCAACAGTGTCCCTAATTTGCTGGGAAGTGGCGGTGCGGTCCCCTACGGCACTGCGTAGGATCCTACGGTCTTGGCGTGCATCCGTGCGTCGCTGCGGTCCGGTCCCAGGTCGACGGGCACGTGCACCTTCCGCCGACCACTGGCGACAACATCGATGTACTGTGGAGACCTCACGCCCCACGTGTTGAGCAATTCGGCGGTACGTCCACCCGGCCTCCCGCATGCCCACTATACGCCCTCGCTCAAAGTCCGTCAACTGCACATACGGTTCACGTCCACGCTGTCGCGGCATGCTACCAGTGTTAAAGACTGCGATGGAGCTCCGTATGCCACGGCAAACTGGCTGACACTGACGGCGGCGGTGCACAAATGCTGCGCAGCTAGCGCCATTCGACGGCCAACACCGCGGTTCCTGGTGTGTCCGCTGTGCCGTGCGTGTGATCATTGCTTGTACAGCCCTCTCGCAGTGTCCGGAGCAAGTATGGTGGGTCTGACACACCGGTGTCAATGTGTTCTTTTTTCCATTTCCCATGAGTCCGAGCGTGGGTACATGGTTTTGAAGCATAGTATGGGTAAACATGTTTATGTACACATCTAACATATGTACAAGAGAGTATAAATGCAGATAAACGTGTTTACTCACACTGTGCTTCAAAACCACGTTTCCACTGCTGGAACCAGTAAGTTAGTGGGTCAGCCGGAGTGGCCGAGCAGTTCTATGTGCTTCAGTCTGGAACCGCGCAACCGCTACGGTCGCAGGTTCGAATCCTGCCTCGGGCATGGATGTGTGTGATGTCCTTAGGTTAGTTAGGTTTAAGTAGTTCTAAGTTCTAGGGGACTGATGACCTCAGAAGTTAAGTCCCATAGTGCTCAGAGCCATTTGAACCATTTTAGTACGTTAGTTTTCGATATATCGTAATTTTGTAAACGTGTATTCACAATGTACCACTTTGTAATATACCATTAATATCTTACCATGGTAAGAATTAACTCCGAGAAAAGGAAGAAATTATGTAGACTGTTAAAGCACCTGAAGATGAGTCCCCAGGGCTGGAAATTCGTCGTACATTGAAATAAAATCACAATTGAGACTGAATGCGACTGTTCTTTATTTTACGGAAGTAATACAGTCACCGAAAAAACGCTAACAACTATGGAAAAAACTAGGTAAAATATTTCTTTATTTGGCAATATGATAACGTCTCCCTATTAAAATTCAGATGTATTATATTGCCTCATTGCTAACAAAACACGGCTTGTAATATAACGTTCATTATCGCAGAGCAGAAGAATCCTAATGTTGGAATGGGTACCTTTTAAAGTTAAGCGGTTTCAAATATGTTTTGATAACAGCTTTCTTTGTTCTATAATTGTATTTAAATTTACGAGTTATCTGAAACCAACTCAGAATTTCTTCAGCACACCATGACATTCCAAACTCCTCAATTCAGTCTTAAATTTTATGAATGTATCTTTCATTTCATTAACATTCTTCAGTTCCCTTAAGTGACCAATAGCTTTTTAAAAAAAATTGCTATTTTAATAGTCTATTATAGCAATTAAATTTATTTATGAAACAAAACACAATAACAGATACTATGAACTACAGTTCTGAAATATTAACACTGACTCATGCAGTAGTTTCTCCTCCACTTCTCATGTATGCGACCTCAAAAATGAGTTTGTATTTATCCACGATAATATGGTTATAAAGCCTTTGACGTTAATGAACTTCTCTACGAAGTGCAACATATGTTGTCGGTTATACAAGTACGTTAGTGTTGTGACGGTTGGACTCATTGCTCCAAGAATATTACGAATAAGACATTTCACAACAAAACATGTTTCTAGTAGTAAAACTTGAAGACATGGTATAGAGCCGTTCCACAAGTGAACCATCTTTACATACAGAAAAATAATATAAATGACGATCCCTAGCCGCCTTCTAATGTAAATGTCGCTTTTAGTGTCAGGGGTCTCCAAAGATACGTTCGGCTCGCCTTCGATACAGCTCTTTTCATTTAAGCAGACAGGCTGTATCTTTAAGGGAAATGGAATGTGACAGGAAAGAAATGGATGGAGTTGACTATGGCCTGTAATAAGGAACCAACCGCGGCATTTGGCTAAATTGAAAATGGAAAACCATAGAAAATCATATTTACGGATGCCGGCGGATAGATTGGAACCACCTTGCTTCCCGAATCCAGGGTCTGCTAGCTGAGCATCTCAAGACGCAGAGCTACCCTCGCCGATGGAAAACGTAAAAAAAAAAAAAAACAAAGGTTGTTGTACATTCTTTTCAGAGAAACTCAAATGCATCAAAAGAAAAGGTGTAATTCTTATAACGCATGTTTTTTTCCTTTGATTGTGCATGTACGTTATTTGATAGTGCACGAATTCATGCATTTTAAGATTCAATTGTGCAGAGAATTCGTGGCTTCAGTTATTACAGTATTACAAGAGCATAAATAGATTTCGGACGAAAGGGGATGCAGGACGCACTTGGCTCGAACGCATTCATGCAGCCTGCTGAAAAAAATCTTTTAGAAAAGAACGAACTACAAAATGTGATGTCTGCTCTCGGCAAACCCGTCCCAATTTTCCGTAACGGAACCGGTTTTCGTAACTGAGTACTGCCAGGATGATCAGGCAACCATCGGCGTTTGGGCAACATTTTTGGTGATCAACGAGGTTTATGGGTGACACAGGCAAATCCAAGTGTATTTTTATGCACTGATATTGGTTTAATGTTGTTTGCAAAGACGTTCACGGCTTTGCTGCCTTGTTAAATAATGCAATATTTCTACTCCTAAGTTCCAAATTTTACAGAAGCTCTCCTGCGAACCATGCAGAACTAGCACTCCTGAAAGAAAGGATATTACGGAGACATGGCTTAGCCACAGCCAGGGGAATGTTTCCAGAATGAAATTTTCACTCTGCAGCGGAGTGTGCACTGATATGAAACTTCCTGGCAGATTAAAACTTTCAGGAGTGCTAGTTCTGTAAGGTTCGCAGGAGAGCTTCTGTAAAGTTTGGAAAGTAGGACACGAGGTACTGGCAGAAGTAAAGCTGTGAGGACGGGGCGTGAGTCGTGCTTGGGTAGCTCAGTTGGTAGAGCATTTGCCCGCGAAAGGCAAAGGTCCCGAGTTCGAGTCTCGGTCCGGGGCACACAGTTTTAATCTGCCAAAAAGTTTCATATCAGCGCACACTCCGCTGCAGAGTGAAAATTTCATTCTGGAAGCATCCCCCAGGCTGTGGCCTTTCTTTCAGGAGTGATAGTTCCGCATGGTTCACAGGAGAGCTTCTGTAAAGTTTGGAAAGTAGAACACGAGGTACTGGCAGAAGTAAAGCTGTGAGGACGGGGCCTGAGTCGTGCTTGGGTAGCTCAGTTGGTAGAGCACTTTCCCGCGAAAGGCAAAGGTCCCGAGTTCGAGTCTCGCTCCGGCACACAGTTTTAATCTGCCAGGAAGTTTCAGGAAGTAAATCGGTCACGAACTTCTCGAGTTTTTTGCTTAAACGTTTCTCGTTAGTAAAAAATATTTACAGGGTAGTCAGAAACCGTCTGAAAAGCTTGTAAGGGTGTTGCAGAGTGGATTGCGCTGAGCGATTATTGTAAAGAAAAAAATCGATACGTTGTCCCGTTTCCAAATTAATTACATTGAAGTTAGCCAGTCAAACCGTTGCACGTGCAAATTCAGTTGTTCTAATAGCGCAAATGATAACGCATGAGACTGCTCGGACTTTCGATCGGAATCGATCGACACTACCATCTCATGTCCAGTTTTTATATCGCTTTCTTGTTCGGTTATCGGGAGCCAAGCGAAGAAACCGTTTGGTGACACCGTGTCTGGTGGGAAGCTTGAATTTGCTCTTGCAGCGACGATAATAAATTCACAAACGGCGAACCGCACTGAATTTTTTCCTTAAGAATTCCTTCTCAGCACACTCTACGCTGTAGCACCCATACTAGATTTTCTGACCACCGTCCATATTTACATAGTATACATATTTCAATATATATAGGGTCTATGTAAATCTGAGTGTTTATTAGAGCACAGTTTAAAACCAGCCATAACTTTTCGAGAGTTCTGATAATCGCGTTAAACAACGTCTTGTCTCTATATAGCAGTGTACATGACAATCTAAGCCAGTTTCTCTGCATTATACACACTCTGCACATTTCAGAGACAGCTGGAACAGAGACAGATGATAGTAGTTGGGTTGTCTATCTTATGGCACGTAAAATATTTTCCAGGCCACTTTTATTTTGCACACCTTGTTTGTATATCGATAAAACATAGTGGACAAATAGAAATCGCTAATTTGTTGAATGTTATAGGTTCAAATATGATGTTCTTCTGGCGTCTGTTGGCATACAATGAAGCTGCTCCGCAATGATAACGTAGCATAGATTACTAAAACAGAGGCTTGGCAATACAATCACAAGCAACACATGTCTAAAAAATAGCGATGAGATCTCTTCTTTTCCCGCAGAAAAATATCGGCATCTTAACTGTTGCAGCTTTCACGAACAAGCGAAATGTTCTTACATTTATCTCTTGGAAGCTTTAAGCCAAATTCATTCCAAATATCCAAAAGAAATTGCTAAGAAGCCTTCGAAACGCACGTACTAAATTCACGGGTCTTTTGAACTGTATCTATCTGTACGAAATGTGTAATGGCATTTAAAATCTGAGAGCGCTGTTGGACACGGCTTAACCACACTGAAGTCAAGAGAACTTGGGAGGCAAAGTACGTTGAGGCAAATCTCGTGTTCCTTGCATCTAAATACTCGATTCATGTTCCTAACACATTGTTGACACGAAAGTCTTGCTGTTTTTAGATGAGCGGCAATGCTGAATTTCAGCTTCCTGCGCAGAACGGTTTTTAACGTCGTCACGGCGAAAATATTTGTGCCTTTGAGTGATAAACTTCAAAAGCGTGATGGCAGCAGCCGTATTCCTGCCAATTAGGGACAGTACGGAATGGCGACGTCGGCAGTCCCCATTAAACTAATTAATGGTACACGCTTCGCCAACTAAAATTGTGATTTCTGCGTGAATTATTTTACCCCGGCTGACAGAGATTTTCAATTTGCGTTCTCCATCTGTCATCGCAGTTTAATTGAAGAGCGAGATGCAATCGCGAACCCTAACGTTGTTTACCGACATCGACGACAGCGGAATGTTAGCAGAGCATACCTGTTTTGGGCAAATTTTCAGACGATGAAAACACCGGAGAATGTATTTCAGTCAGGACAAATATAAGAGACGAAGTTACTGCATAGTCACAATCCGTCCGTATGATTGACAGTTTTACTCTGTCAGAGAAATGTCATATTACAGGTACTGGTCTCTTTTTATTCTACCAGAGTGTGTCATGGGTAAAGGCATGATTTTTTCGCATTAACGATAGACGTGACAGAAGATATTTTGATGAGATTTGACAATGCCTTTACGTATCATATGTTTTTAATTTAGAAAATAATTATCTTATTTTCGCGAATTAAAGCAAAAAGGTCGTTTTAAAGCGAAGTTTACAAATTTCGCGTTAAGCGACATATTAAAACGAAATTTGTAGAGAACGACGAGCTTGAAATTTTGTTAAAAGAGTATATGTACGAAAATAAAGGGATGAGAGAACAAAGATGCCTTAACAGAACAGAAATACCTGTTACTTTTAATATTCCGGAAAATCTCTTTAAGGCTTGAGGCTAAATAATGAAAGAATTTGTAGATGGCCAAGTGTTTTCTGAGTAATTAGGCACAAATATTGCCGTATTTGAGTCCAGGCTTCTTGCGAAACGAAATATTTGGGAATGTAGTTCTCGGAATGGCTGGGGATCCCAAATCAGCCTCTCTCCTCACGCTACAGTGCTAAATATTCTTGGAAATTCCGAATGGCGCTTATTGGCTGCACGGGTGACTGCTCAAGGGGTTGGTATACTTCGCGCTATTTACAGTTATTCTCCACTGGAGGTATCTCAAATGAAAAGACTAAGTTATAGTTTTAATTGTTAATTTTTTATATTTTTTAAAATTTTATTGTCTGTTTCCGTTGTCTATGGTTGCCGGCCACCGCGGGTACGGGTTCGGCGAGTAACTGAAGTTCTGCTTTGTACAAAGAAAGAAAGTTAGCGTCCAGATACAAATTTTTATTTCTTCAGATGACTAGTTTCGGGATTTCACAAAGTTGCAGTCTTCAGATTATTGCAATGAGAAACACGGAAACGCGTATTTCAAGATATAAAAATTTGCACGTGAAAGCTGAACTTTTCTTTGTATAATCAAACACGTGCAGGATACCCGCTGAAACCAGTACCACTACCAAGATTCCCAAAATGATTCACATTTCTCATAGCTTATGAAGCTCGTGATTCTTACCGAACACTTACTGTGATTGAAATGAGTCACTGAGAAATCAATGTTTCATAAAAGCGCGTCATAGAGACGTTCACGCAGATCTGCGGTAGTCTATTAGTTTCATTACGTGAGGTACAAAAGAATACCAACTCTAACAGATGCCTATCCTACAATCTTAGCAACAACAGTACCAGTGTATATATTCCACTGTCAGAGATATCAGAACGGTTTTCGTTTATAACATTCAACTCGTTCGTTTCACGTACAGCGATCCTTACCTCAAATTGATACATTTATCCTTCCCCACCATCCTAGAAAGCTCGTAACCTCATCGCAGAATCATGCTGTACATACGTACGTTTACAGGTGCTGCCGTCAATAATTCTGATGCTCTACAGCGTCCTTGGATAACATTTTCGTACATGAGTCCCTTTGTAAAACTTGATCCGCTATGTCCCCTCTACAACTTCTAGAAGTATGTAAATTGTAATTTTAAAAACCGTGTATACGATCCACTGTTGACATAAATAGTGAGCGCTCAGCAATTGCAGATACCAGTGTTATTTCAGCAACTTTGGCATTCTCATCGCGCTTAAGACTTGCCGTGCTTGTAATAGGTTGGTGTTAAAACAGTCTGATATTACTGCTTTTAAAGATATTCTACTAAATCAGTCAGAAAATAATCACCGTCAACAGGTTGAAGTAATTCAGTCACTGAAAACCTTGAAGTTAAGGCACCTGAACTTTTCAAATGGTGTCTTCAAAAATAACAGAACTGAAGATTAGGACGAATGTAATTGCTTCTGTTGCTGTTGGTGAAGTAGTTAGTAAGATTATTGAAGAATTCAGTGACTCGTTAAAAAGTGAAGCAGCTCTCCTCTTGCAATATGTTAGTATTTTAATTGTAGACAAAACTGTAGACAAAACTTGTTTATCCATTGATGCAGAGAGACTTTTTTCGAAGCATAATTTCATTGTCAACAACCGGAACTAACTAATGAAAGAGAGCACCATTGTAAAATGTGCTGTATTATCCTTCACGAAGTGAAACATGGGTAGGACGGCCAAATGAGAATGTAATATGCTATGTAATCATAATTAAGAATTTAATGAAATAATACTGCTTGTATTTTAGAAATTTATACATCTCACGTAAATAATTCAGAACCACAATAATGATACTGCAATATCTGAATCGCGAAATAACGCAAAAATTAGCAACCTCCTCGCGAAATCGTACAGAAATTAATGCGAAAAAAGTCATGCTCCCACTCATTGGGTACCGATTTATCAATATCGATTTAACCAACTCTGTAAGTCTTTTCTTTTTTTTTTTTTACTTTTAAGTCAGTACCGCCATTAGACTGTTTTTTATTTGCAGTGTTACATTTACAGGATCATGATTTCGACTTTAAAGTGCCATTATCAAGTGTTTTAATGTTATACAGCGCCTAAGATGTCGTATTAAATACGACAGTATGCCATCTTAGGCACTCTATAACATTAAAACACTTGATAATGGCACTTTAAAGCCGAAATCATGATCGTGTAAATGTAACACTGCAAATAAAAAAACAGTCTAATGGCATTATTGACTTTAAAAAAATATATTCTGACTGTGGTCCCACATTATGAAAAAACTCTGTAAGTATTTCTGGCTCTTAGTTCCGGGTTCTTTCACAAATACGTTCTGTTTGCGTGTCTCTCCTCCTGTAATTGTCTTGGACAGAAAATTAGATGTTTATCAAGAAGAGGCGCTAGCTTGTAACAGTATCTTAGCGTAAAAATTAGTTATCACCTTTTCTCTCGCTGGCTCTGCGAAATATAATATTGTTTTGCTATTCATCTAGACTGTGGCAACCTAACTCTACGGAAGGAAATATGCTAGGATGGTCGGAATGCCAAACTTACGCGTTACATTCATATTTATTGTTATTATCTTTTCATTAGTATTACAATTATAAGAATCCTTAGCCAGTACAATATTGATGATAACATGGCGTTGGAAATTCTGAGTTATTGAAAAATAAGTATTACATGTTCCGGCGTAACGACAAGCGCCGACCCGACGATCAAGAACGGAAGAGAAGAGAGGGCTGTGAGGTGATATTCGGAATGCCAAACTTACGCGCTACATTCATATTTATTGTTATTATCTTTTCATTAGTATTACAATTATAAGAATCCTTAGCCAGTATAATATGGATGATAACATGGCGTTGGAAATTCTGAGTTATTGAAAAACAAGTATTACATGTTCCGGCGTAACGACAAGCGCCGACCCGACGATCAAGAACGGATGAGAAGAGAGGGCTGTGAGGTGACGTGAGCCAATAGTAGGCTGACTAGGACGACACCAACAGAGGTGCGACCTCTACATGACGAGAATACAAGCGCAGCGTCGCCTAGCCACGGGCGGAGTGGAAGACGAGCCGTCATACAAACGCTAAAGCAGTGACTTACGAACTGTATTGTTGTGCTTACAGTAAAAAATGGTTCAAATGGCTCTGAGCACTATGGGACTTAACATCTGAGGTCATCAGTCCACTAGAACGTAGAAAATGTAGTCCATCAACAAAGGAGGTGGCTTACAAAACACTCGTTCGACCTATACTTGTGTATTGCTCATCAGTGTGGGATCCGTACGAGGACGGGTTGGCAGAGGAGATACAGATGATCCAAATAAGAGCGGCGCGTTTCGTCACAGGGTTATTTGGAAAGCGTGATAGCGTTACAGAGATGTTTAGCAAACTCGAGTGGCAGACTGTGCAAGAGAGGCGCTCTGCATCGCGGTGTAGCTTGCTGTCCAGGTTTCGAGAGGGTGCGTTTCTGGATGAGGTATCGAATATATTGCTTCCCCTAACTTATACCTCCCGAGCAGATCACGAATATAAAATTAGAGAGATTCGAGCGCGCACGGAGGCTTTCCGGCAGTCGTTCTTAACGCGAACCATACGCGACTGGAACAGGAAATGGAGGTAATGACAGTGGTACGTAAAGTGCCCTCCGACACACACCGTTGGGTGGCTTGCAGAGTATAAATGTAGATGTAGATGTAGAACTACTTAAACCTAACTAACCTAAGGACATCACACACAGCCATGCCCCGAGGCAGGCTTCGAACCTGCGGCCGTAGCAATCGCGAGGTTCCAGTCTGAAGCGCCTAGAACCTCTCGGCCACCCCGGCCGGCGCTTGCAATAAAATTATAATAGTATATACCGAAGGACATTGATTATTTGCATGTCGCCATTCGTTTGCGACACACGTTTGTGAATACCCAAACCTAAGTATTGTCAATTTAACTTGCTGTTATAAACTCCATTAATACCATTTGCTTGAATTGTCGTCTCGCGATCCGAGAAAAACACCTTCCTAGGTACCCTATGGTTCAAATGGCTCTGGGCACTATGGGACTTAACTTCTGAGATCATCAGAACTACTTAAACCTAACTAACCTAAGGACATCACACACACCCATGCACGAGGCAGGATTCGAACCTGCGACCTTAGCAGTCGCGCGGTTCCAGACTGCAGCGCCTAGAACCACTCGGCCACCCTGGCCGGCTTGTAAAGGATGAGCCAGACAATAAGGGATTTTGCTTTATTACATGAGCCTCAAACCGGTAACTTCGTTTTTCCATTGCGGCCAAGCCACGGCCGGCAGTGTTAGCTGCCTGTAAATTCTTTCCTCCCACGGTTTAGTAACAGGAAGTCAGCACCGATGAAGGGCACCTTGTTCACGCGCTTCCCTCGTGTGCTGACGAGGTAACGCCGCCCCAGGCGTCGCTTAGCGGGCAACGCTCTGGAAAGTTCCATGCCGCCCGCACGGTTTGCTCGGTCCTGACCAATCAGGGCGGAGGAAGCCGCGTGGTGCGTCGAACATACCCGGCCGCCAGTCGCCGGGCCCGCTCTCTTGTATTCTTGCTCACCCGCGAGTCGGATGCGCACCCTGTAGCCTTGTACATCTCTCGCTTCTCCCGGTGCTGCGGCACTGTGGACTTAGTTTTGGCAGACCACCACTTTCGGTAGCTTCGCGAACAATGTTCGCCAAATTGTAAGCTCTGGCTCACCCTCACCTCCCTAGGCCTATGTAGCCCCTTTTCATCATGCTTTAGCCAATAAATGGCCTTTCTCTAAAAATTACACTATTATTCCATAACGCCCACCGCCTGCCCATACCCGCCATCCCGTACAATTGGTGTCAGAAGTGGGATGCCGTTCCCGTAGTGACTTTGTCGCTACACTAAATTTCTCCCGGCAAGACGCCGTACACTTCGCGCATGGAATGCGCCAACCGGCCGCCACGTTTGCTCCACGTGGGCCGTGGCTGCTCCACTAAACACGCACAGGGCGCGCGCTGCAGCGAGGCAGCCCACGTTAGTCCGCCACGTGTGCCGGACGCCGCCGCGCTGCCCGCTGCCTGAGTTCGAGGGGCCTGCGCTGTGCTGCGCGACCGGCCGGGCCGCCGTCATCCGCCGCCGCCGCCGCGCAGCCCACCGCCGCCCGCCGCTGTCACCGACGCGCCAGGGTCCTGCCGCCATCGCCGACCGGCCGAGCCAGCGCCGTCCGCCGCCAACACATTTGCCGCCGCCCGAGGGTCCGGACGCCGCCGCCGCCGCCGCCGCCCGCTGACCGCCCGCCGACCACCGCCCGCCGCAGCCACTGCACCACGCCGTCGCCGCCACCACTGCGTCGCACCGCCTCCATCGCCATGTAAGTCGCCGCGATGCTTACAACTATAGCTTCGACGATCTTCCGCCGCTGGATTGAGAATTTTTGTGGCCGTCCTTTTCTTGTAACAATCATTACTTTTTTCTGGTCACTGGCGTCCCATAAAATTGTAAACATGCCGATGGGAACACGAGCGACGGAACGGGATACCCTCGCAGAGGCACCTGCCTCGCAAGACCCGCTCGAGGCCATAAATGCGCAAATGCTCCAGTTATTCGCACAAAATCAGGAGCTACTTGAGCAAAACCGCGTCTTGAAACAGACGCTGGAAGCTAGTGCGCGAACTTCCGTACCTGTGGCTAGCTCCGCACCTGTAACAAATGCTCAAACAGAGGCAACTAACACTAATTCTGTCTCTAATACAAACGCAACAATTTCAGCTAACATGGCGACTGTAAGCAATTTTCCTGCGTCTGATTTCATTCCCACCTTCTCTGGAAAGTCCCACGAAAATGTGGCTATGTTCTTACAAAATATTCGTGATGTGGGTCGCACGTGTGCCTGGCCGGATGATCTACTGGTCAATGTAGCCAGACTGAAGTTGACAGGGGAAGCTCGAATGTTTATAGAAACGGTGGACGAATTGCGTGACACGCACGATTTTGAAGTATTGGCTCGCGGATTGACTACGCGTTATTCCGATACCAGAGGTACCGCGTATTACAGAGATCAATTATCAACCCTTAGGCAGAAGCCTAATGAGGATTTTGATGCCTTTGCAGATCGCATACGAGCAGTATCTTGTCGTACCTATAAGCTAGGCGAAAATGCCAGTGAAAACAGAATTTTGCGCTCAGAAGCGGAAGCGCGTGCAATTGATGCATTTGTTCGCGGTATTGACCCCCGCATCGGAGGAGAAGTCAAAGCAGCCTCCCCCACTTCCCTGTTTGAAGCTGTTCGTTTGGCAATGTTACGCGAAGAGGTATTGCGTTTTTGCGCTGCCGCACCGCGCCCATCGGACCCAGTACCGGTCCCAGCAAAAGCAGTATTCTGTCAGCGTTGTGGGAAGCCCAACCATACGGCAATGCGTTGTCGCGCGCCGTATTGCACTATTTGCCAGACAGTAGACCATGCTAATAATGTTTGCCCCACAAAGTCACCATTTTCTAATCAGATGCGCGGCCACCGCCGCAACGCGGGGTCGAATCAGGGAAACGCTTGGGGGGCAGGTCCCGCCACCCAGCCGCGCCCCCGACAAAAATAATACACCCGGTTAGGACCGAAAAATGTAAAGAGGTGGAACACGTTAGTCTAGTTGGCATACTCGGGAACAAATTAGTTAGAATTTTAGTTGATACTGGTGCTCAAGTTAGTGTACTGTTTGTGGAGAAAAATGATCGAAGGGTGTTACAGCCACCCCGGTACCATATCAGTGGCCTTGGAGAGGAAGTAATTGTCCCTGCAGGTTCGTGTGTAGTGAATCTGCAAATAGACGAGGGTAAATACAGTCAGAGGATGGAAGTAGTAAGGCTAAAGAAGGGTGAATTTGACATCATACTAGGGAATGACTTCCTGCACCGTTATCAGGGGATAGTGGATTATCGAACGCGAACTGTGCAGTTCGGCGAAGCAATTCACCGATTTGGCAGTGCGCACCCCCGTCAGACGCGAGGGAGCTGCGAAAGGCGCCGTTCACAGTCTCCCATAAAACCGCAGATGTGGGCGATAAAAACCACTGACCCTGTGAGGATAAAAGGCGGAAGTGGAAAGATTCTCTGGATAGATGTCAAAAATCAAGAACAGCCTAAGACAGACATTCTGGTTGACCCGCTCACCCACAATGATGTTTTAGATCGTCAGTCAGTCCATATAAAGAGAAGTATCTGCCGACCGGAGAGGAGACAGAAGGGTTTTGCGATACCAGTAAGTATAGATAATTTTGGCGTAAAAGATGTTGTGATACCGAAGGGTACTATTGTTGCCAGTGGACAGGAAATTTTTGAGGAAATAAGAGGAGCTGAGAAGCAGCGAGATAAAGATGAGAAAGGAAGGAGAGGAAAGAAATGTTCAGTTAGAGAAGTGCGATATGTCGCGTCGACGATAAGGAGTCGGTTAGAAGAGAAGTTAGGTCATTTAAATAGTGAGGAGAAAAGGATGTTGCAGCCAGTATTAGAGGAATTTTCGTGGTTGTTTGAAGAGAGGCAGTTTCTACCGGCTACGGATTTGGTTCAGCACGAAGCTCCGCCTATTGCGCCAGTAGTTCCACCCAAAAAAGCAAGAAAGAAGGTAATACAACCGCCTAGACAGCAACGTAGATATGCTCTAAGGTCAAACCCCTATGATTTGCGTTCCAGAAAGTAGGTCTGAGATGGTATGTAAACAGTTGGAAAAGCCCTGCATGCAGCAAGAGAATCAATTGACGGAAAACACCGTCGTTACTATATCTTTAATTAAGTTGTGCATGTTAATTATAAGTAGACATAAGAATTGGCAACTGTTGGTAACTGGTAATAGAATTTATGATTTCACATGTTAATGGAAGTGACTGAAGTTATGTAATCATTTTGTCTTGTCATTTAACGTTTCCAGTAATGTTATCGTAGCAGTCGAGAATTAAAAACCCAAACATTCTTTAATCATGGAATTAAGGGGAAAGTTGTCCTTGTCAAAAGGACACGTAGAGAATGAATCAGTTACTCTTGTATATGTTAATTTAGTGGATAGTGCACGAACACAGGTATTAAAGCTTGACCATAAAAACATGATAGTAACACGCCTTCGTAACTACCAGTAGATCAATGACTACATGCTGCCGTCTACCTGTCCTTCGAAATACGCCCTATTACATGTATGTTTTGCTAAATGATCACACAACGATAATAACAAGAATAAATATGTCCAAGTTAAACAACCAATATGTTACTCTAAAGTAAAAGGAGTCTTCCTCAAGTGCTATTTTATTGTTTCCATGATGCGATGTTGAACAGACAACATGGTAAGTTTTTTGGTACCAAGTATTTCTGTATATTAAAAGACACGGAAGGAGTCGCGTAAATACCGCCACTGTTGTCTACAGCTGTTCACATGCGCCGAGTCCCGCCCCTCCCTGTCAGCTGGCGACGCGGCCCCCTTCCCTTCCCTCTCTCCGGCCTGCAGAGAGAGAGCGGCCATTGCAGTTCCCACTTCCCCACCCACCGCCAATGTCTTTGGCGCCTACAGCATCTGCACCTCTCCCCTCGCCCCTCCTCACCGCCATCCTATCGCCCTGCACGCCACGTGCGTCAACCACGCTACACCTTCGCACATTCGTACGTTGCAGTTTAAACAGCAAACCTAAAGGGATGGTTATAGAAATAAAATCACCAGCTTAATATTGTCCTACAGATTTTATTAGTCTTATCTAAAGACGGGAATCTATTTGTGATATCTATCCATGTTTTCAGTAAGGAATAAAATCGTGAGAGAGAACTTTTTCCTGGTACGCATTGTCTAAACCATCAGGATTAGCAAACGTTGGAATTTCAGATCGATCTCCGGCTTTGTACTATCACCACCACGCTTAATAAACGGATCTATATGGCGTCAAGAAAGCCGGCACTTGTCGCTATATTTGTCCTGTAAACGACCGCTGTGTGGGAAACGCGTTAGCCAAGGAGTTGGGTTTGGAATGCCATCGCACAATGCAGTTTATCTAGAAGCCTGACACCTGCCAGTTACCTAAACTTTAGAAGAACAGAGTGTTTAAGTAAAATATTTGGAACCCGATAGTTTTGTGATCTCCAGCGATTTATGTTATTAGAGTCCCTTAGAAAAGAACATCCTCCATGCATAACTGTCGTGAACAACATAAGATAACTCTGGAAGGAAATTTTGTAACTGTACCGAGAGATTAACTCCACGCGTAGCAAGAGGACGGACCCAGCGTGAACACCAGTTATGCTGCCGAGCCAGTGAAACCGGACGCAGCCGTACTGTCAGCTGTGCTGTCAGCAACTTACAATCTCACGAGCGCGACGCGTGTCACACCTTAGCACCTCAAGCTGCACTGAATCTCAACACAGAAATACTTAACCATTATATAACGAACCCTTTGAATAACTTTATGCACATTGTCAATAGTAAGGAACATACTTGCTCCCCACACACTTTATATACTATATGACAAATGAACTCTAATTTTATTAAAAACCAAAGCACCGACAGGTAAGTCATATCGACGTCTTCCGAGATGCAACTAGCTTCGTCGAGCCGCCAATAATGATTATATGGAAGCAGGTAGGTGAGAGAATTAACAAAAGGAACAACAATCATATCCTTGAACGATTGACTGGGTGACTGATAATCAGAAATATTTGCAAAAACAAATCAACACAGGAAACGGTTTATCACATGTTTAATAATTATTGGTCTGTTCATTGAAGGCGACACAAAACCACTTTTCTTCAGAATCTTGTTAAAGGAAGTATTAACATGACATTACACTATTCCACAGCATTACACACAACATTGCCATTACTTAATGACAGTTTTCTTGTGGGTAGAAGTACCAAAGATCGGTTGGAATGAAAATACAAACGAGAGCATAAAGGAATACCAAGGGATACATACATTCATTTTGCTACGAAATGTAACTGGAGGATAAGGAAACTTTGTTTGAAAGAAATATTATTTTGAACTTTTGCTTTTGTTGCGGTTTTGCCATGTCTTGTATCACTATGACGAGTTGCCAATTACTTACGTCCAATTACTTATGTCCAATTACTTATGTCTAATTACTTATGTCTAATTACTTATGTCCAATTACTTATGTCTAATTACTTATGTCTAATTACTTACGTCCAATTACTTAAGTCCATGTATTATCTTATTGTTGTTCATTTTGACTGTTTTATTACTACCTATTTAGAGAATTTTGCTAAAGTTTTACCAGCACCAGTAATTTAGTGTTTGTATCAAAGTAGTGTTTCCATGTGTCACTCTGTTACTAGATTGATGAGGATAATCATTTTGTATGGTTTTCATGTATGCTAGGATAGGTTCCCGAGTACTGCCAATTTGTTTATTAATAATGATGTCTTAGGTAAGAAATTGTTTTGGAAGGATAATTTAGGATGTAACAATGCTTTATTTTCATTTGTATTTGAATGTTCATCTGGAGGGACATACCACATGCCTACCCCCGTGATAGATAACCTAAACAGAGTGAATCACACCCACAGAATGAGTAAGCTTTGGCCATGTACCTAGCCTGTTGGATGAACAAGAGAACCACCCGCAAGGGCACGTACCTTACGTGACGCGGCTGGCACCCGCGCGGTCCCTTAGCTGTCTGTGTCGTTTCTTCACTTTTCCATTTCGCGACATAGTCCGTTCTAACCACCTTCATCTTTCAATTATCAACAGAACAACGCCTTTTGCAGTCTATTACCCGGGCGTATCCTAACACAAAACAATTCAGCCCAGACTTTGATCTTCCGTCTCGAAGAAGAGTTCACGAGAACAGTGTTCCGTGCTCTCTGACGACAGCTGATCAGGCAACGTCAGACGCGAACCGCGTCTAGCCCGCAGCTAAACGCCAGTAAGCGGAAAGCTCTGTTCAAAACCTGGAGCCTTCTTTGTTTTCCCATTGTATTTTCCGAAGGAATACCGACTATTGAAGTAGTAGCATTTAACTGTATGACGTGTCCCAGGACACTGCGATATAACCAAGGATAGACGGAGTTTTAAGCAACCAGCTGGGCCCGAGGAGGCCAGCACCATGGAGTTATAGAGACTGCGGGTTTAGTCGCAAAATGTTGAGAGGATGAAGACGGCGAATTTGGTCGCAAAGTAAAGTTAATCGCAAGATGTTGAGAGGATAAAGACGGCGAATTTGGTAGCACAGTAAAGTTTTTTTTATGTAAGAGATGTCGAGTTTGAGGAAGAAGTATGAAGCAGCTATTTTGGAATCGCAGAATTGTCATTTACACAGTTAAGTAGGCGACACCGTCGTGTCAACGATGCGCCGTGCACTATACCTTCAAAAAAGGAAAAACCCTTCAGAAATTACGCTCAAATTAGTCTTTTCTAATTCAATTCCTTACGCTTTCTGTGTTCACTGTGGAAATCTCTAGATTCTCGTCGAGTTTTGTTTCTCTCGTCTCGTTAACAACAGCGTTGACATCCAACGACACAATCTACGCCCCACCTGAACCAAACTGGTGTCACTTTTCTTTGTCAATTTCACTTGATATGTTCGGCAAAAATGTTGATGCATGAGGAACTTTTTCTCACACGTAGAGGGTCAGCCCAAAGAGGCACTTAATTTTCTTTGTGTAGTGATATGGAATATGCAGTAAATTTAATATGATATTTGTGTACCTCGTTTTTATATTTTCATGTTGTTGTAACAATTATGTATGGGCTAAAATGGATTTCATAGGACCTATGTTACGGGGTTGTGACCTATGTGTCACTTATGAAGTAATTTACTATGACATAATGTAATTTTAAACAGAACCTACTGTATCAACGCGTCTAGCGTGATGACACGCGTAATCCCACTTCTATTTTGTTTGTCATCGGCGAATAAACCATATCGATTACGCACATCTATTTCCCTTTGGAGAGAGTGTAAAATACAGACGGCGCAGTGATCAGCGTCGGTATGCTTCTTCTCTCTCTCGCTCTTAAACCTGACGCTTGCTTCCTGCACCGCGCACGTGCTCCCTGCGTGCGTCGTTTGACAGTCGTAGCAGCGTCGGCTCCGCTTCTCAGCTACCACATGCTGCTCTGACGTAACGTCGCACCGAAGTTATCCCCCGTGCCTTTCTGACGTAGCGCGAGATTCGGCCTTGCAGTCAGCTGCTACTCTGACCTAGCCTCCGCGCAGATCTTTAGCAAACGGTTCCTGCCGGAACGCCATTAATGACGTGTCATGCCACTACGGCTTACTCACTTAGTATTCGCGCCCCCTTTAATTATGTTTTTTATACCCGAAAGCACATTCTTGATTACCTTGCTAACTTGCCAGCTTTGTCTAACATATCAAATGATCACCTCCTATCGTCAATTGATGACTTGCTAAAAAATGAAAAAAAGGACAAATTTCTTACGTTCGCCTGTCGGCACTTAAATGAATGGTAAACAGCCACAAACTAAACTCAACAATAAAGAGAAAACAAGAACCTATCAGGCATGTGCCCTCCCTTAGTTTTAAGATTGAAACTGAGATATCAACTAATGTGGAAAAACTAATGTAGTGTAGTGAAGTGTTCCCTTAGTGATAACTCCCTTTTCAACTGTGTTTTGAAACATGTGGACCTCCCCTCATACTACCCTGCGCTGAGTTGCAGTGCACGGACCTGGCCACGGCCACACCCCTTCCCGCCGGCAGCCTGCTCGCTGCCCGCTGAGGACAACACAACACGCCGCCTCGTGCCACTCGCCCTCGCCGTGACTCATCAGTGGTGACATGTTTACATTTTCAACTTATTCTAACAAAAGAAAAAAAAAGACATTTTTACTTCAACTTAGCAACAAGAACACTTGACATGTTTACCTAACACACACTGTCATGTTTTGTTCGAATTTTATTTTGATATTTTATGATGTTTTGATGTTTTATGATGTTTTGATGTTTTATGATGATTCTTGTATACACACAATATAGTTGACATGTGTAAGTCCCCTTGCGACCCTTAGGAGGTCTTTAGAGTCTCTATACCCTCCCATAGATTAAGACCCCTGCCGTCTTCCGTGAGGGCCATTCTTAATCAAGTGATGTTTACTTTGTTTTGCAAGCTAAAATTGTTTACATTTAAATGATAATTACATTGAGCGAATTCACATACGTTCTCCGCTCCCACGGAAGGGGGAGGAATGTAAAGGATGAGCCAGACAATAAGGGATTTTGCTTTATTACATGAGCCTCAAACCGGTAACTTCGTTTTTCCATTGCGGCCAAGCCACGGCCGGCAGTGTTAGCTGCCTGTAAATTCTTTCCTCCCACGGTTTAGTAACAGGAAGTCAGCACCGATGAAGGGCACCTTGTTCACGCGCTTCCCTCGTGTGCTGACGAGGTAACGCCGCCCCAGGCGTCGCTTAGCGGGCAACGCTCTGGAAAGTTCCATGCCGCCCGCACGGTTTGCTCGGTCCTGACCAATCAGGGCGGAGGAAGCCGCGTGGTGCGTCGAACATACCCGGCCGCCAGTCGCCGGGCCCGCTCTCTTGTATTCTTGCTCACCCGCGAGTCGGATGCGCACCCTGTAGCCTTGTACATCTCTCGCTTCTCCCGGTGCTGCGGCACTGTGGACTTAGTTTTGGCAGACCACCACTTTCGGTAGCTTCGCGAACAATGTTCGCCAAATTGTAAGCTCTGGCTCACCCTCACCTCCCTAGGCCTATGTAGCCCCTTTTCATCATGCTTTAGCCAATAAATGGCCTTTCTCTAAAAATTACACTATTATTCCATAACGCCCACCGCCTGCCCATACCCGCCATCCCGTACAGGCTGGTACCCTATATTAGACGAGTGGGCAGAATATAAAATTACAGCTGCTAAACACATTTACGAAGACTTATCTTCCCACCTGCTATGAAAGTTTAAAAGGGTAAACTCTACTTTTATAAAGATAAATAAATACATCACACAGAGAATAGTCCAACATGTCCAGGAGTGACAGTAGTGCTCGAGTGGTACCCTCAACTGATGCACTGTAAAAATCATACGACAACATTCTGATATCACTACAAAAAAATGTAAACTTGTTAACATGAGAGTAAATTAAGTCAATTCATACCTGTGGGGTTTTCAGTTTGAGAGACAAGGATTCAGGAATAAATTTATGTGAAACTATTGTAACATATAAAGTGACGTTAGCTTTTGAATATGAAAACTAAAGCCGGCCGCGGTGACCGATGGGTTCTAGGCGCTTCAGTCCGGAACCGCGAGACCGCTACGGTCGCAGGTTCGAATCCTGCCTCGGGCATGGATGTGTCTGATGTTTTTAGGTTAATTAGGTTTAAGTAGTTCTAAGGTCTAGGGGACTGATGACCTCAGATGTTAAGTCCTATAGTGCTCAGAGCCATTTGAACTATTTTTTGAAAACTTAAGATTCAGATACAAAACTGTAAGTAAAGTATACACTGAATGATTAAATTGGCCACTTCCACATGGAGAGCTGAAGGAAGACGTTAGTAACTGCTATTACTAAATAAGTCTTTTGAGTTAGTTATAGATTTCATGATTTCTCCTCAATGTAGGGAACTGGAAATAACGGTTTTCAAAACTGAAACCAACTACGAGATGGATCCCACCAAACAGTGAGATATTCTAGTCCGTAATAATGATTGATTTACAACCCATTCACAGACTTATGTCGCGAAAACGTAGCTCTTTTTGCCAACCGCCAGAAATTAAAGGATCCCATTTTCGTAACACCCAAAAATACTCTGTCATTGGTATGGATTCTTCCCACAGTAATACAAAGCAGTGACAAACATAGATTTATTTTTATGCACTTTCCATGAGAGATAAATTCCGTAAATGAGCAAGTAACTACTGACGTAAAAGAAACTCACAAATTCTAGCAAAAAATTACGAAAACAACAGCTTTGTGTACGTCTGTGACGCATGCATTCAATACATTAAGATGACGGCGAGAAATCCTGGAGAAAATCACAGCTATTTTCACGTACTACCAATTACTGTTGTGACAGAAACCATATTCATACTGTATTACAATCATGGCATAATTTATTTTATTTTCAAACTGAGCTCTAAATTCAGTTTAGACATCTCCCGTGTTTGAACATGCAAAAATTTGTCAGTGTACTGTCGGACGGTAAGATGAACTCAAGATGATTGATGTCAAAATCCAAAAGTCGACTACTATGGATCTAGAGGGTGAATAAACAGGACTTGTCAAAATGACTATTTAAATTGGTTTCATTTGTCGTTTATTATACGTAAGAACAAGACAAATGGCACACAGACGTCCAAAAACGAGATTAATAGGAAGTGCAAAATGGCAAAGCGAGACGACTAGAGAAAAAATGATAAACTGTAGGCAGCATGCTATGTGATATAGATGCAACCTATGGGAAAGTTCAAGGAACGTTTCTAGAAAAGAAAATGTCAGAAGCCCAAACGGCAAGCCAGTACTGAGCAAAGGACGGAAAGCTGAAGGGTAAGTATAAGCAGTAGTACAAAGCTAACCAACTAATGGCAGTGGAACACGAAGTACATGAAAATAACATGAGAGATACGTTACAAGAAGAATTTGACCGAGCTCTTAGGACGAAATCAGGCTCCTAGTGAAGACGACGTTCGTTCGGAATTATTGAAACCACTGGGAGATGAAGCGAAGATAAAATTTCCACGTGGTGTGCAAGATATGTGTAACAGGCGAAGTTAACTCAGACTTCAGGAAGAACGTAATGGTACTAGTCCCGAAAAAAGCAGGCGCTACCGTGTTTGAATACTCCTGAAACATAAGTTTCATAAGTGAATGGTAGGAAATTATCGACGCAAATTTTTTACTGGAGAATGTGGTGACTGATAGATGTCGACCTCGTGGAAGATTAGTTTGGATTCCTAGAAAAGTGAGAAACGCGAGCCAATGCTGACCTTATGACTTTTCTCGGAAGACGTAACGAGTAAAGGAAAACCTTCGTTCACAGTATACGTAGACTTAGAAGAAGTTTTCGATAATTTTGATTGGAACGTAATATTTGAATTTTTGAGAGTAACAGAGGTAAAATACAGAATGGAAGGTTATTTGCAACTTTTACAGGAACCAGGCGGTAGTTATGAGTCGAAAGAAATAGAAGGCAACCAGTAGTTAAAAAAGGTGGGAAAACCGGTTGTAGATTATTCCCAAGTTATTGACCCTGTACATTGAGAAAACGCGAAGAGAAACAAGGAGAAATTTGGGAATTGAGTTAAAGCTCAAACAAGAGAAATAGAATCTTGCCGATGGTATTGTAATACTGTCATGAAAGGAAAAGATCTTGGAGTACCAGTTAAACAGAGTGGGTAGTGTCAAAAGAGGCTATAAGGTAAATATCAACTTACTTAAAACAAAGCTAATGGAATGCAGATGAATTGAAACAAGCGCTGCTGGAGGAATTAGATTAGGAAATGAGGCACTAAAAGCGGTTATTTATGTATTTTTATTTGTTATTCACAATTACAGTTTATTATCTCAAAAATTAAAATAGGCCATACAAATCACACTTTACTGAGTGATAATAAATTTATGTATTAATTATTTCTGATATTTAACTTTTCGTAATATTATAACTAGTTCTACTATTCTGATTCTAAAATCTACAAATAAAACCCTTGAACTGTTACCCAGTTAGTAATACCAATGCAGAATATCTTCCGTTTTGTCTCTCCGTTTCTTTTCATTTATTTTGGTACATTTAACATTCCGGTGGTTGTGAATTGTCTCCGCTACTCGATCTGCCGGGTCAACAGCCATCGTCTGCTGGATTCCTCGGGCATCGGGCAGTACATCAGCAGCATTTTAGCTATAACAAGCGATTCCACCAATCACTGTTACATCTTGAAGCCCGCACTTCCATATCATTTATACCAGTGCAACGTAAATTCTTGAGGAACTGTTTCATTCAGTTGTCGCCGACCTCAGTTGTCTTCTCTCAATCGGCACAGCATCTCTTCGAGTGTGGATGGCAGCATGCGGACGTGCGTTTGAATGCCACGTGAAGTCTTCCTTAGCCTTCTTGGATGCTATGGCTGCAGTGTTGCCCAAGATATACCAGGTCGATTCGTTCCTTAGTGCTGCTTTGGGATGGAACATCCTCATGCCTAACTGCGTGCCGTCCCAAAATGTGTGTTCTGGAGTGCCCACAATGCAGCAGGTGTAGCTATCATTCATCTGTCTTTTGATTTTGTATAGATGCGTAGCAGGGGGCATGGCCAGTCAGGTAATGTATCAGTCCACTCGATGGTCAAGAACTCTCACTTCTAGTCTCTCCTAGATGTTAGGGAGAAATTCATAAGGTCTCCTGCCTGTGCCTGAAGTGTCCTATCCATTTTGCCACAGAATGTGTATTTTATTAACTTTTTCGTAGATAGCCTCAGTTTAATGCATCCCCCGTACTTCCATTTGATTGCCTTTCTTTAACCAATTAAGTTCTCCCTTTTTCTTAATTTTCAAGTCCAGTGGGCATATTCCTAGAATATGCGGTGCAATATGAGCCCGTTAACCTTAATAGCATTGATCACTGAACTCTTCTCACTAATAAGGCTGGCTTCATTTGCTGCAATCTGCGAGCCCAAATGTTCCTACCATATCCTACAACTGATGCTCACATAAATTGGTTACATGCTCCGATTTTTTTTTCAAGGGAAGCCGAAACTGCCTATTTTCAATGGTTATAATTTTATTCATCACGTTTGTACACTTTTCCCCTGATTCCTCTATACGACGCGCAAAGTTACGAAGTTCGTCCTGATATACCTCTAGTATCTTGCTACTGCGCTTCTTCTAATCGTTACATCACTTAATTTTGTTTTAGGTTTTCTTGTTATATTCCCTTTTCAGCAAGAGGTAATTTGTTTTGCGAGGCGCTAGTGACAGTTTAACACTTCGACACCAGCCCTCCAGTTCGTGGAGCGATGCATTACATTTGTCATCTGCAAATGCTACTGGTCCGCTGTCATGTAGCTTTTGTAATTTAAACTCCAGTGCTACATCCCAAACCTCTGGAGCATACACTGATCCCTGCGGACATTTTGTTATTGTCTTCGTTATTTTCTTTCCCTGGTGTATTAAAGGAGCGTGTCTTCCAGTGGCAATAATCTCTCTGGTTTGTACAGCGCTTCTCGACACACTAGTTCTCTAAGGCGACCAAACAAAGGTGGCCACCATAAGTGACCGAAAGCCCCAGCAATATCGATCATCACCGCTATAACGTACGTAGGATGAGTATTTGCCTTAAGAATTGCCTCTTCAACTGACTTACCTGTTCTGAGCCCGTACCGGTAAGGATTCATCCCAGGTAGCCGTCTATGGTCTTATAATCTCTTGCGTAACAGTTAAAAAAATATAAAGAAAAAAGTCATATACGACTTCTATTTAGGAAGCAAAGAAACTGACGATGGGTAAAGTAGCAAAGGAACGCCGAAGCGTCGCGTTCTGGCCCTAGCTGACCAATCGCATTGTCATCCTCTGGCAATGGCGTCATTTGGATTCGGTCTGGAAACGCTTAGGCTCAGAACACCACTCTTTCGGCCGTTGTCGGCTTCCTTGACCTTGGTGCCGCTATTTCTCATTCAAACAGCTCCTCATTTGGCATCAAGAGGCTGAACGCTCCCCGTACTGGTCCTCCCACTGAAGATAAATCCGACGCAGTATGGCGAATTGAACTCGCATCCTCCGCATAGCAGCCACACGCGTGGCCGAACTAGTGAGGGTACAAAATTCTGGCTGGAAATAGCTAGAAACCTGAAGCTGCCAAGCTATCGTCGTTCTCCTCAAGTGGAGGTACGTTCGCAGAACAGGGATATCCATTCATACATGTGTGAAGAATGTGAAGTGAGGGCCAAATAATATTGTTTCTTGACTTTTTACGATCCTGATATCGAAGATTTCAACGACTTTTCAAAAGTAGTGTGTACGTGTTTACAGCGATCACGGCAAATCTGTCTCGAAAATGAAGGCAAAATGAAGTAAATTCAAAGCAGGTGTATGTAAAAAATGACTTACGATTCTATCTGTATCTACATTTGCGAAACGCCTGACAATTTTATAGACAGTTAAGTTACCTTGAATGTAAACTGTAGTTTTAGTTTTTACAATATTTAATTTCTAATGCAACCTCACAAATACCCATTAACTATTATTGCAGTATTTGGCTACAGGAAGCTGCTTTCATGACTTAGCTCAGCAGATTTATAGAATAATAGGGAACATCAGTAGCACTGTTCGACCAACGTGTAAGGCTTTTGGACTCACCTGCAAATATTATTTATATCTGTCTCTAATTCCAATTCGTGGAAGGTTACTGCAGACGTCTGTATGTAGAGCTATGGAATCTGCCAAACTGTGTCGGTGCTATAGACGCCGTACACAAACTGTTTTAAGAACATAGGGTCGAAAAACACAAATTACGAAGGTTATTTTCAAACCGTACTGAAGGCTGTCGCTGAATCAAATCTGATGTTTACACTGACTGACGTTGGGGATCCCGGAAGGAGCCCCGATTGTGTGCTATTTCGCCACGCTCCGGTTGGTCGGCAGTTGAAAGAACGAAACCCGATTGTTACGGATCCCAGTTGCTTGCAGAGGTATTCGAGTGATGAGCTATTCTCGTACAACTTCGTTGGTGATGAGACCTATAGCGGCTGTATCCTAAAACAGTGTTTAAAGGCGAGAGATCCTAAAACAATGCTGAATGACGCAAAGAAATATTCAATTTTATATCGTCTAGAGATCGAAAGACTTGAGTACGAGTTATGGATGTTAACATCCATATTTAGAGATCGTCTGCAACACGGAGTGTAGTAGTTGCGATAGTAAAAGCGGCTTGTGTGTTCCATACTTTTAAACACTTTCGTGACTGGAAGTTTTCAACAACCTTCAAGTTTCGCCCATGACATGGTGTTGTACTAACAACGCCTGATAGAAGTACCTTGGAAAAGTCAAACAGCCATAAGTTGTTTGCTTACGAAGCAGATCAGAAGGAGCCATTACTTTCCAATGGAAGTACATAAGTTTGCCACAAAGAAGTACATTATCTGCTGCTATACTTTCTACAGTTGCATTCAAATTGGCCGAATAGTGGGGCGTAGGGTAGCAGCGTTTACGCTAGTGAACGGTGTGGTGAAACTGACATATTCGTATGTTTGTGAACAGCTGTGTGGAGTGGTAACCCTGCTGACACGTGCGCTCCGACAGAAAGCGCCGACAGAAAGACTGGTTGTCTCTACACTTTGTCGTTTATCTACAAGGCTAAAAATATTCTTCAGGATGGGCGCCACAGCCTCAATAAATTTGAAAAAATGATATGATTACAACAGGCTGTTTTTTTTAATTACTTTATTTGCTCTGCTAGTTTCAGACCCTGTCCATTTTCAAGTGCGCATATAGTAACTTTATATGCACACATCGTTGTCAATTTGTTAAAAAAATCAAGTGCCATGCAGTGTTCCCAGCCAAAATTAAGTTATTTCCGCTACGAGCATACTCAAATTCCGCTACATTTAGCCATAATACCAAATATAATTTATAATAAGACTACGCAAATTACTGACGATATATAGGCTAAATAAAGAACTTTAACTATAAAGAAGTATATTCGGTATTTTCTTAACGACGTCATCTGGTGATCCACAACTCCAAAGACGATAGTAATGGACTTGAAGATTGTGAGTCATCCATATGGTCACTGTTAGTATAATAACTGCACAATAACAGATACTGTCCTTTTTATATGGAATTTGAACTTGAGGAGGTATAAGGAATCCATGAGCAATGGAGTTCTGTTACCTTTATGTGTAAAACTTTTCATTGTTCCTTAAAATGGCAGTGAAATACATGGACTTGTAAATATAGCAATATTTTGGTCACGTTGTGGTAGGTGAATTCAATTCTAGGAGATTTTTGGAAAACAAAGAGAGGTTTTAATCTTGTTTAACACATTAGGATCGGTGAGGAAATAGGGTCTGATAAAACTGACTTCCAGAATTCTGATAAATTTTCTACTTTCTGGTTACAGTTATCTACTGTACATATTTTTACCAACACAATATTCTATTATCTTTAGCTGTCGTCACAAATTAGATTCAGTGAAATGCAATACTTAGTGAAATATTTTTTATTTTATTTTAAGATTGTAATAAACGTGTAAGCTTCACAATCGTGTGATTCGAAGACGATTTCAATTTTCTCACTTGTTTAGCTATCCTATCCTATCACTGCAAATCATAGTCAGAAGATCCCAGCACCAGTTTGTCTTTGTCAGAGAGATAATATACACAAGTTCCAAACTTAAGGATATGTTCCTGCGTAACTTGGTACGTAACACAACAATAGTGCTTATTTTGCATGTCTATTGGTACTCTTAAAAATCTCTTAGTGCTTCTGGGTGCAGCTTATAAAATTTTAATTACAATGTCTGTCATCATGGAGAAAGCCCGTTAGACATCTGCTTTCGCAAGCAGCAAGGTAATATTCGAGCACACAGACAGTGCAGCAAAATTTTTTGTTTCACCTGCTGCACTCCAGAATTCAACGTTATTCTTTGATCGTAACGCCTCTTTTTCTGTATCACAGAAGTACACCTTTGCTGAAATCTTCCCGCGAACCATACGTGACTGGAACAGAAAAGGGAGGGAATGACAGTGGCACGTAAAGTGCCCTCCGCCACACACCGTTGGGTGGCTTGCGGAGTATAAATGTAGATGTAGATGTAGAGGGCTTCGCGTTTATCGAATTTCCTTTCATACTTCTCAGTAACTTCTGTTGTATCACATACTTCCTCTGAATCGGGGGTGAGGGCAGTTTTTGGATTCACTAACGTCCGTTCTTGTATAAAATGATGAATACTAGAAATCTGTTGCAGCCATCACTCACACACTTTTAGTAAAATATCACACATACTAGCCAGAGCTGCTCTTAGTTGCTCTCAGTACAATCTTTCAGCGCCTTTACAGTCTGTTCCCCTACAATAACGTCATCAGTACCGAGCAACACTTTATGGTCTTACACATTTAAATTACTTAACTACTCTTCCTTGCTGAGGAAGGAAGGTTTCATAGAACTGACCTCAAGAATTCTGATAAATATTCTTCTCCTTGGATACACAAAGAGGTGACGGAAGTCATTGGATAGCGATATGCACATATGGCGGTAGCATCGTGCACACAAGGTATGCGTTGGTTGAGCTGTGATTTATGCTCAGGTGATTCATGCGAAAAAATTTCTGACGTGATTGTGAACACATGACGGGTATTAACAGACTACGAATGCAGAATGGCAGTTGCATCTAGAGGCATGGGGCATTCGATTTCGGAAATTTTTCGGGAATTCAGTAATCCGAGGGTGTGCCGAAGATACCAAATGTCACGCATTACTTTTCACGACGTGCAACGCAGTGACCGTCGGCCTTCACTTAACAACCGAGAGCAGTGGCGATTTCGTACGGTTTTCATTGGTAGCAGACAAACAACATTGACTGAAATAACCGCAGAAATCAATGTGAGACGTGCGACTGACGTACCCGCTCGGACGTGCGGCGAAATTTGGCGATAATGGAAGCAGATGACTGACCCGAATGCCCCCCTCACCCCCTGGTTGCTCCTCTCCTCTCCCATCCCCGCCCCCTGCCACGTCTTCACCGTTGTGTCCCCCCTACCCTCCATCTCTACACCCTACATCTCCTTTCCCAAGGTGGCTTCCATCAACTCCCCCTCCCGGATGATGCCCTCTCTCCCTCCATTTATCCCTCCTATCAACTTTGATCCTCACTCCCCCTCCTTTCCTCTGTCCTTTTCCCAGGCTCCCTCTCCCCCCCTTCCATCCTCTTTCTTCCCCACCTTCCCTCTCTTTGCCCCCTTCTCTCCCCCGTGTCCTTTTACATTCCCCTCCTCTGCCTCCTCTCATTCCCTCTCGCGTCTGCCCGTCTCCCCCTTTATTAGTCCTCTCCCTCCTTGTTTCCCCCCCCCTTTTCGTTTTTTCCTCTCCTCCCTCCTTGTTTTTCCCCCTACTCCAGGTCCCCCCCCCCCCATCTGCTTTGGGTCGGGAGTGCCATCTTTGTGCCGCCTTTTTCGTGCAGTGTTTTACAGTGTGTTTTTCCTGTGCGTGCTCTGTGTTGTGTCTTTTGGGAAGTGTAGCGAACAGCCATCACACTGTCGCTGGGTGTGCTTTTTATTACTTGCGAACAGCAACCAGACTGTCGCCATGTTTTTTTAATTGTGTGTCTACTGTGTTACTTGTCTGATTCCTGTGTCTTTTATCTACATTGCCAACCCCCTTTGCTTTCTGTTTTAACTTTCCGCAATTTTACGCCATTTCTTACTTTAAATCGCCATTTTATCGCCTGTTTTACCTTGTTTCTTTCTTCTTCCTTTATTTACAAAAAGTCTGTAGGCTGTAGAGCAGCATAGTAAGCTGCTGCCGGCCCGCCCCCTTCGGGGGGAATTGAAAATCAATAAAGAAAAAAAAAAATGACCCGAATGCCTTTGCATACGGTACGACACGGCCTGCAGCGCCTCTCCTGGTTTAGAGACCACATCAGTTGGGCACTAGACAAAAACGTAGCCTGGTCAGATGAGATCCGATTTCAGTTGATAAGAGCTGATGATAGTATTCGAGTGTGGTGCAAACCCAATTCGTCACAAGGGAAGCTGGTGGTGCAAGCGGGTGGTGCTTCATAGTAGTGTGGGCTGTGTTTACATCCACTGAACTGGTTCCTCTAGCCCACCTGAGCCGCCCATTGACTGGAAATCGTTATGTTAGGCTACTAGGAGCTCATTTGTAACCATTCATAGACTACATGCTTCCAAACATATCACGTGGCCACACTGTTCCAGATTAGTTTGAAGAACAATTCTGAACAATTAGACCGAATGATTCGACCGTCCTCATTGCCCGACATGAATCACATCGAACATTTATGGCTCAAAACCCTGCACCGGTTAGCCCAATGGGTATAGGGGCAAGCATGGCTCAGTATTTCTGCAGGAACTGTAACGACTTGATGAGTCCATGCCACGTCGAGTTGCTGCACTATGCGGTGCAAATGGAGGTCCGACACGATATCAGGAGGTCTCCCATGACTTTTGTCACCTCACTGTAGATCTCTTACAGCAGGGCTTAACAACTGGCCGGTTCTGAGCGCGAGTACTCGCGTCTGCTCAGGCACGTGGTCGCGAGCAGGTGCAAGGTCGCGGAGTAGGGAGGGAGGGGAGGGAGGGCAAATGCGCGCGCACGTTTGAATGTGATCTCGCGTTCTTAGCAGATTTAACTAGCCATCTGAATGCTTTGAACATTTTACTACAAGGTAAAGATCTGCTAATTACTCATTTCGTAGATCGAGTACGAGCTTTTAAAATGAAATTGACACTTTGGGTGAGTCAGCTGGAAACAGGAAACCTAGCTCATTTTCCTAAATTATCATCCATACAAGATGTTCACAAAGACTGTGAACGTTATTCAGTTGATAAGCGCTTTCAAGATCTGACAGCACTAGACAGCCATTCTCTCCATATTCAGCGAATATTTAAGAGATTCGTCCTGAGCTGCAGCAAGAAATTATTGACCTGCAGTGTGACAGAGAATACAGAGACAAATTTCAGAACAAATAAAACATTTTGCAATTCTACAGACACTTTCCCTCAGGATAGATTTCCTCGTTTGCACAAACTGGCGGCTACAATAATATCAATATTCGGTTCCACGTAAGTTTGTGAACAACTGTTCTCTGCAATGAAATGTAACAAGACGCGCCTGAGAAACGCATTGTCTGATCGAAATTTAAACTGCACGATGCGCCTAAAATGCACAAGAACAATTACTCCGAACATAGACGCAATTGTAAAGGGCAAAAAGTACAAGATAACCGAGAATCTCACACCTGTGGAAATTCTTATATTGTTATTCGTTACTCTAGCTTTAAAGACCAAATTCATAAAATGCAATTTTAATAATAATAGCATAACAGTAATAATATTAATTGCCACTGTAAGTCGTATGAATAAGGAAAAACAGTGTCTTACGTGTGAAATATTTCTTGCATGGTCTGTAGCTTTCAAATTTCTATTGTGCCTCTGGCTTCCAATGTGATTCATTAAGTCATTTCGTTTTGTTCCTATCAGTATTTTACATGCTTCGCATTCCCATTCCTTGTTATCACCACTAAGTGTCCTTAACCACCTTTTAATAATGTCTCCATTTAACGATCATCCATTTTCCATTTTTTTTTCTCATTTCGCGCAACCTCACCGCGGAATACGCTTTTCTTGTTTGGTGTCGAACATCCAGCTATAGCACTCATTATTCGATGGTGTTATAACTTTAAGGTTACTATATCCAAATCATATCCGGCCGATTCATGCGACTTGTCAAAATAAATTGATTTAGTAATATACTGTTATCGTCTCGAGCGTCAACCGGCGTCTTAATTCATAGTTCCCGTTGTTATTGTCCATTGCCCACAGTCGGCGGCATCCTGTAGTGTATGTGCTATCTCAAATGTTATGGTCTCATACATCATCAGGTCACATTCATGTCCAAAAGAATATGAAAGCGTGCGTATTTAATTTTAACATAACATTGCATACAAAATCTGCATTATTCTGTAAGTTTATAACGTTCTTTTGTTAATCTAAACGTCAAGTAAATAATTTTCAGAACTTTGGAATGGGAATTTATAGGGTTCTACATTACGACGATAAGTTAAATTACGTTACATTTTTATAAATTTTTAAATTCCGTCGCTGAGCCACGAAGGTCAAAATACTCTGACACGTTTAGTGGATTTCCGCTTCGGTTGGAATTACGCGGCGTGGTTGTCAACATTACTGCATTATTAAAATGTCACATGTGGCCAGAAACACCAGGGAAACGAACCGTGTAATGTTTACTACAAATAATACTAAAGGCACCTTTTCAAATGATTGCCACTTGTGCATGAGTGCGAGGTAAAATTTTAACTGTCAGGCATAAAATTATTTTAATGGCGCTGCAGTTATGTTTGTATCTTAACAATCTGCACTTATGTTTATATCTTAACAATAAATAAGAAGGAAATACACGAACTAGTTTACTATTCTTTTCCCCGTTCACAAATATTGGTGATTCTATAGTAGATCACAAAAATATTGGCCTCTCAGGTTCACATCCTCTCCTTTCGCTAAAGCTACTAGTGACAGGTGTGAACCACTGTTTGGCAGATGCTTGCTGTGCGCGGCGATATTGATTATTTCAGTTCAGTCTCATGTCAGTGGCATCATACTACTGAGCTTCAATACATTTGAGAAACATTACAATGAGCTACTATATTTTCAGCATAATATTTCTACATCCATTGGGCGCGTACTGTTGTGTCCGTATTTACATTGACGAAGTTGTTTACTTGTAACAAAAGAGCAAAAAAGTGAGACCATTCAAATAATTCACGGCTGTCCTGCGCACGTGACGGAAATAAAGCTGTGATCCTTTCTTATTCATATTCTCTTGTGTTGTGCCACTAACATAAGCATAATTTTTACACCGCCATGAGTTTTACTTCGAAGTACCACAATAAGTATGTGCAATATCGAAAAGATTCTAAAGGAACATTTTTTTACAAAATAGCTTCCTCAAAATCGAATGAGAAAAAATTCATACGGAAATAAAAACAGTGGTTTGAAATTTTTTACGCAAAAAGTAGAAATTTTACTAACAAGGGAACCTCCCCATCGCACTCCCCTCAGATTTAGTTATACGTTGCCACAGCGGATAGGCCTTGAAAAACTGAACACAGATCAATCGAGAAAACAGGAATAAGTTGTATATTTTACTAATTTTTTTCATAGTTCCACACAACTTCTTCCTGTTTTCTCGATTGATCTGTGTTCAGTTTTTCAAGGACTATCCACTGTGCCAACTTATAACTAAATCTGAGGGAGGTGCGATGGGGAGGTTCCCTTGTAAGTAACATAACTACAGAGCTTTGCTTCATCTGCATAAAACATTTTCTTTTATTTACATCGGATAACTGGCAATTTCTTTCTCTGCCTATTATGTGAGACAAGTTGCATGGAGCAACAAGCAGTCCGTATTGCGCAGAATGATACGACATTTATACGTATTCGTGTTGTATCTCTATTGTCCCAGTGTGAACCAGTTAAGGCCAGATTATCATTCAAAACTGTCTAAAATTCGATGT
Source organism: Schistocerca cancellata (assembly GCF_023864275.1). Taxonomy (NCBI): domain Eukaryota; kingdom Metazoa; phylum Arthropoda; class Insecta; order Orthoptera; family Acrididae; genus Schistocerca; species Schistocerca cancellata. Next base: position 718,788,705 of record NC_064630.1, read on the forward strand.
TTTTCATTGCATTTTTTGAAAGGTATATGTGTCTAGAATGTTTGGACGAAAAGGTCTTTTCATCCGTGGGTTACAAAATGTGGACATTGCTCGAAGCAATGTCACGGCCCCCGTGGGACGCTCTCAGCCGGAGCCGCCTGGCTTATGCAGAAAACTTATCGTGTCTGATGCACGTTAACAAAATGATTTATATTGCAGTATTCATGCAAACATATTCCCCGATAAAGCTGACGAACAGCGTGTGCAGGATGCAGAACGCAGCATATTCAGGTCAGACAGACCGTCTTTTCTCGCCTAGAAGAAGGAGAGAATAGCTCTCCAGGAACAATTCGAGTTAGAAGGGTAGATATACGGTCCTGAACTTGCAGACTGAACGTAAGTAACAAAAATAATTTTTTTCTCCAATTTTGAATTGTTCTAAACAATTTTTGGTCCGCCATATGGGATTATCCATATTGAATTTTGAAAACAACTTCAGATTTGTGTTTAGCGACATCAAGAGTACATAATACCACGTATTTTTTATATAAATTGAACTAATAATAGAAATAAAAGTTTTCCCTAAACTATAAACAGGTTTTTCTCGAGAAACGGTTATTCAGAACTGAGTGCAGCGTAAAATAAATATGGTTCAACCTCTTAACTTATACCTTTGACTGCCTGAATTCAAACAACTTTTTGGGACGTATAATGTATGAAATATATTATTATTAACTGTTTTTTGTAAAGCCATAAAGAGTGAAACAATCCCCAAAAACAGAACTAAAAGTTCTAGTTTGCACCATATCGTTAAATTCAAGCTTATATCATTGTGGCTAGGTATAATATCCTATAAATTTAATGCAATGTTGAGTGATGTTATCCACTTTTGATTTGAAACAACTCCTGAGAGGTTACACTGCACGCAGTCTGCGTAATTAAACACTCAGGCCTTTGATCAAACCATAATTACGGGCACCATTTTGTTTCGAAATTCTAAAATAAAGTTCAATCACAATCGCCAAACACATCATCTGTATGTCTTTTCGTTGTTTCAAAAGAAATTTTGTCTACTTTTGCTCATTTGAATGAGAACCTGGTTTCCACAATTTTCTTCTATGGTCCACTGACGCTGGTTTCTTCAGTGTTGTATCGCGAGCCGAATCGCGTGATGTATTACTTCAGTGAGAACCGCCCCTGTGGTAAACAATTGAGACAAGACGTCAGTAAAGGCTTTTGAAGTGTGATGGTACAGAATGCTACAGATTACAAGTGTAGATAGAATAAATGGTAAAGAGTTACTGTATCTACTGAGAAAGAAAAGAAGTATATATCACAACTTGACTAAAAGAATTGTTCATTTGAAAGAACACATCCAGTGGCATCAAGGGATCTTCAGTTTGGTGACGGAGATATATGTAGGGAGTTAAAATTTCAAAAGTAGACCAAGGTTTGACTAAGGTGGTTCAGATTAATGTAGCAGAGATAAAGACGCTTCCGCAGGGTACCCCAGAGTCGAGAGCTGCACAAGACAAGACTTTGGACGGAAAACCACAAAACAATTTGTTATACTTTACTGTCGTAATATGAAAAGCCCCAGTGTGGCTCAACAGCAAACACACACACATGGTAGATAGCCAACTTAATGCAACAATGCGTATCATATCAGGCACAATCAGGCCAACTCCTACAGTGTGGCTGCCCGTTCTCAGTAACATAGCCCCTCCTCCTAACCTGCGCCGTGAACACGCTCTGGTTAGAGAATTTCAAAAAATCATGACCAACCCTCAATTACAAATCCATGAAGACACTCACGACATCCAAGGTACCCGACTCCGGCTAGGCATCCTCCACTAAAGACCGCACAGTCTCTGCACCAAACCAACTTTAAAATAAATGACCGATGGAAAGAGGAATGGGAGAGCAGAACAGCAGTAAACTGCCTCAGTATGCCATGCATCTTTAGTAAACCAAAATGATTTGATTGCCCTCGCAAAGTTTGGGCAATTCTTAATCGCATCAGAACCAACTGTGGGAGATGCGCCGACTCCTTACACATATGGGGTAAACTTCCTTCGGCCGCTTGCGACTGTGGCGCTTAGAGACAGACGGTCAAACACATCGTGCAGGAATGCCCACTGAGGGCATACGAGGGTGACCCACAGGATTTCCTATTGGCGACCCAAGAGGCAATCGACTATTTATTATCTAAGCTGGACGTCTGCTTGTGATTGCTCTTCTGTGAGTGAAAATTTACAATTGGCGGTGTCCTTATATACAAACTGTTATTTATTGCTCTGTTTATACATATGTGATTTTTTTTTAAATCGTGTTGTTTCTGTAATTTTTACTGTGATGTTATGAGCCATACGCTAAATAAATAAATAAATTTTTCAAACGAGACGTAGACAAGTAAATGTGTGATGCTAACGTCAGTGTTAGCTACAGACCACAACACCAAGGAGAAGTTATGCGACATAAACGAAGGTTTGTATGCGTGTTTCTACACATGAAAGATGATGACTATTCAAATCCTGCGCCTGTCGCTTAAGAATGGCGCTAATAGCGCCGCTATGAGGATGCAGATCAGATTTACTTTAAATACATGCTGTAACGGTCGTGAGCGTTAGTTACCTTTGAGACTGGACGTGGTGAGTTAATGTTAGTGAAGAATGCCAGTAAGGCGACAAAGATGCCAGTATCAGCACCTCACTATGTTTGAATGGGGTCGTGTAATAGGGCTACGGAAAGCTGGATGGTCCTTCAGCGATACTGCAGTAAGACTTGTCAGGCATATAGCCACTGTAAGTCATTGCTGACAGTGGTGGTCGCGAGAATGTACGGTCGCAAGAAGACCGGACCCCGGACGGCCATGTGGCACTACCAGGATGGAAGACCATTGTGTTCGGCTTATAGCTCCGGCACATTCTATTGCTTGCGCTACAGCAGTTTGAGCTTCAGTTGGCGCCACAGAGACATAACGAACTGCAGTTAATCGGTTGCTTCAAGGACAGTTCCCAGCTGGACGCGAGAGCTCATTGGACGGCGGAGTGGTGGTATGCTGTATTTTCTGGTGAAAGCTGGCTCTGTCTCGATGCCAGTATTGGCCGAGTGTTGGCTAAAGAGGGCCAGTTGAGGGCCTGCAATCAATCTGTCTGTATGCTAGGCGTACTGGACCTACTCCTGGAGTTATGATGTGGGGTGCCATTTCGTTTGACAGCAAGGACACTCTCATGGTTATCCCATGCACCCTCATTACAAATTTGTACGTCATTTTGGTGATTCGAGCTGTTAAATGCTGTCATTCATTAACAGCAGTTCAAATGGCTCTGAGCACTATGGGACTTAACAGCTAAGGTCATCAGTCCCCTAGAACTTAGAACTACTTAAACCTAACCAACCTAAGGACATCACACACATCTATGCCCGAGGCAGTATTCGAACCTGCGACCGTAGCGGTCGCGCGGTTCCAGACTGTAGCGCGTAGAACCGCTCGGCCACTCCGGCCGGCTTCGTTAACAGCAGTCCAGGAGGTGTTTTCCAATAGGATAACGCTCGCCCGCATACGATGTTCCAACCAAAAATGCTCTACCGGGGTTGACATGTCGCCTTGATCACTAGATCTGTCTCCAATCAAACACATATGAGACTTCATCGGACGACAACCACAGTGTCATACATAAGCAGTATTAACCGTCCCTGTATTGAGCGACGAAGTGCCACAGGCATGGAACTTCGTCCCACAAACTGATATCCGGCACCTGTAAAATGCAATGTATGCATGTCGTCAATCTTGCATTCAACATTCTGGCGATTGCACTGGTTACGAATGTACCAGGGTTTCACATTGGCAATGGCGTATCCCGCGTTTACCTTAACCTGTGACCTTCCTCTAACTACTTAAACATGTTATCTAGACAAATGTATTTTCGAAATTTCATTACTCTACATTGGCTATTTTTTGGTGTTGCGGTTTTAATTCAGTCAGTGTATAATGAAATAGAGGATTCTACCAGCCTGCGTGTCGCTTTTCATATTGTTTCAATGGCAATAAAATGATTCACCATTCATACTTGAAGCGAAACGCACGTCTGCGCACTGACGAAATGAACACATTGTTACTTTAATGTGCTGCAGAAAGTTATTTGCTGAGATGTTCGGATGCCGTTCAACTGAACTGTCTTACTGCGTAGCGATCCCTTCAGCAATTACAAAAATAACCCAGTCTTTAAAAGCTGAATTGTTTGTTCTGGTAAGGACACAGTTTAGTTTGAGCTTGCGAGAGGATAGGAAAGTTGTCAGTCGATAGCCATGAATTCTTTATTGACAGCCGTTTCCTGTACTCAGCAGTGCTCCGGACTGCTCCTGTAGCTCTGCGGAACGCATCTACTCTGCAGCACTTTTAACAAACGTGCAGTGTTTGCATACTGAATGACGTCATTTTGGAGAAAAAAACAAAAAAAAATTGCAATGCCAAGGGACGTGAAGCTCTCGACTCTACAGAGAAAGTAACCAAATGCTGCTGAGGTATTTGAAGTGTAAGCGTGTTATAAATCATATATATCTATACATATCTGAGGAATAACGTACTGGCTATAGAAGTGTTAAAGACGTATAAAATTTCACAAATCACTTGTAGTCCTATCAGATTTACAGAAAAAACCTATACTTTGCAAACGTTGCGGTAAAACTTTTTATTTTTTAGCTGGTTCATATAGTTGGAAAGATTGGATAACCAAGTTTAGGCAACAAAATATATGTTGGCTAAACATTGTGTAGCCTAAAAACTCTGAAAATTTTGATTTTTTCCAGTTCTTTTTTTTCAAAATATCTCAGTTTCTTGTGCTCCTACCACTTTGGTGGATTATTCAATCTTCTTCTCATTTCCTTTTTAAAAGAGCACCAAATTCTCTAAAAACTTGATTATTTTTTTCTGGGCATAGTACTAAGGGCATTATAAAACAAACACCGTCCAAACAGGCCTTGAAAGTGCAACGGTCCCGACCAGCCGTCATGTTACCATGAGAAGAAGCTTGAACGTGGTAGGGAAACTAGAAAATCTGAAAAAGGAAATGCAAAGGCTCAATCTAGATATAGTAGGGATCAGTGAAGTGAAGTGGAAGGAAGACAAGGTTTTCTGGTCAGATGAGTATCGGGTAATATCAACAGCAACAGAAAATGGTACAACAGGTGTAGGATTCGTTATGAATAGGAAGGTAGGGCAGAGGGTGTGTTACTGTGAACAGTTCAGTGACCGGGTTGTTCTAATCAGAATCGACAGCAGACCAACACCGACAACGATAGTTCAGGTACACATGCCGACGTCGCAAGCTGAAGATGAACAGATAGAGAAAGTGTATGAGGATACTGAAAGGGTAATGCAGTATGTAAAGGGGGACGAAAATCTAATAGTCATGGGCGACTGGAATGCAGTTGTGGGGGAAGGAGTAGAAGAAAAGGTTACAGGAGAATATGGGCTTGGGACAAGGAATGAAAGAGGAGAAAGACTAATTGAGTTCTGTAACAAGTTTCAGCTAGTAATAGCGAATACCCTGTTGAAGTCTCACAAGAGGAGGAGGTATACTTGGAAAAGGCCGGGAGATACGAGAAGATTTCAATTAGATTACATCATGGTCAGGCAGAGATTCCGAAATCAGATACTGGATTGTAAGGCGTACCCAGGAGCAGATATAGAGTCAGATCACACTATAGTAGTGATGAAGAGTAGGCTGAAGTTCAATACTCAGGAAGAATCAATACGCAAAGAAGTGGGATACGGAAGTACTAAGGAATGACGAGATACGTTTGAAGTTCTCTAACGCTATAGATACAGCAATAAGGAATAGCGTATTAGGCAGTACAGTTGAAGAGGAATGGACATCTCTAAAAAGGGCCATCACAGAAGTTGGGAAGGAAAACATAGGCACAAAGAAGGTAGCTGCGAAGGAACCATGGGTAACAGAAGAAATACTTCAGTTGATTGATGAAAGGAGGAAGTACAAACATGTTCCGGGAAAATCAGGAATACAGAAATACAAGTCGCTGAGGAATGAAATAAATATGAAGTGCAGGGAAGCTAAGACGAAATGGCTGCAGGAAAAATGTGAAGTCATCGAAAAAGATATGATTGTCGGAAGGACAGACTCAGCATACAGGAAAGTCAAAACAACCTTTGCCGGCATTAAAAGCAACGGTGGTAACATTAAGAGTGCAACGGGAATTCCACTGTTAAATGCAGAGGAGAGAGCAGACAGGTGGAAAGAATACATTGAAAGCCTCTATGAGGGTGAAGATTTGTCTGATGTGATAGAAGAAGAAACAGGAGTCGATTTAGAAGAGATAGGGGATCCACTACTAGAATCGGAATTTAAAAGAGCTTTGGAGGACTTACGGTCAAATAAGGCAGAAGAGATAGATAACATTCCATCAGAATTTCTAAAATCATTGGGGGAAGTGGCAACAAAACGACTATTCACGTTGGTGTGTAGAATATATGAATCTGGCGATATACCATCTGACTTTCGGAAAAGCATCATCCACACAGTTCCGAAGACGGCAAGAGCTGACAAGTGCGAGTATTATCGCACAATCAGCTTAACAGCTCATGCATCGAAGCTGCTTACAAGAATAATATACAGAAGAATTGAAAAGAAAATTGAGAACGCGCTAGGTGATGATCAGTTTCGCTTTAGGAAAAGTAAAGGGACGAGAGAAGCAATTATGACGTTACGGCTAATAATGGAAGCAAGGCTAAAGAAAAATCAAGACACCTTCATAGGATTTGTCGACCTGGAAAAAGCGCTCGACAATATAAAATGGTGCAAGCTGTTCGAGATTCTGAAAAAAGTAGGGGTAAGCTATAGGGAGAGACGGGTCATACACAATATGTACAACAACCAAGAGGGAATAATAAGAGTGGACGATCAAGAACGAAGTGCTCGTATTAATAAGGGTGTAAGACAAGGCTGTAGCCTTTCGCCCCTACGCTTCAATCTGTACATCGAGGAAGCAATGATGGAAATAAAAGAAAGGTTCAGGAGTGGAATTAAAATACAAGGTGAAAGGATATCAATGATACGATTCGCTGATGACATTGCTATCCTGAGTGAAAGTGAAGAAGAATTAAATGATCTGCTGAACGGAATGAACAGTCTAATGAGTACACAGTATGGTTTGAGAGTAAATCGGAGAAAGACGAAGGTAATGAGAAGTAGTAGAAATGAGAACAGCGAGAAACTTAACATCAGGATTGATGGTCACGAAGTCAATGAAGTTGAGGAATTCTGCTACCTAGGCAGTAAAATAACCAATGACAGACGGAGCAAGGAGGACACCAAAAGCAGACTCGCTATGGCAAAAAAGGCATTTCTGGCCAAGAGAAGTCTACTAATATCAAATACCGGCCTTAATTTGAGGAAGAAATTTCTGAGGATGTACGTCTGGAGTACAGCATTGTATGGTAGTGAAACATGGACTGTGGGAAAACCGGAGCAGAAGAGAATCGAAGCATTTGAGATGTGGTGCTATAGACGAATGTTGAAAATTAGGTGGACTGATAAGGTAAGGAATGAGGAGGTTCTACGCAGAATCGGAGAGGAAAGGAATATGTAGAAAACACTGATAAGGAGAAGGGACAGGATGATAGGACATCTGCTAAGACATGAGGGAATGACTTCCATGGTACTAGAGCTAGCTGTCGAGGGCAAAAACTGTAGAGGAAGACTGAGATTGGAATACGTCAAGCAAATAATTGAGGCCGTAGGTTGCAAGTGCTACTCTGAGATGAAGAGGTTAGCACAGGAAAAGAATTCGTGGCGGGCCGCATCAAACCAGTCAGTAGACTGACGACCAAAAAAAAAAAAAAAAAAAAAAGCAAATGGGCAGTTTGGTGGCCTGTGAAAGTGGTTAAACTCGAAGAGTGTTCCTGGAGCAACTCTATAGCTATTCTGGACGTATGAGGTGTCACATTGTCATGCTGGAATTGCCCAAGTTTGTCAGAGTGCATAATGGACAAGAGTTGATGCAGCTAATCAGACAGTATGCTTACGTACCTGTCGCTTGCCAGGGGCGTACCTAGACTTGTCAGGGGTCACATATCACTCCAACAGCACACGCCCCAAACCATTAGAGAGCTTCCTCCAGGTTGAACAGTCCCTTACTGTCATGCAGGTCCGTGGGTTCATGACCCGTACACGGCCCTTCGCTCGATGTAATTTGAAACGAGGCTTGTCCGACCAGGTTAAATTTTTCCATTCATCAACAGTCCAATGTGAGTGTTGATGAGTCCAGGTGAGGCATAAAGCTTTGTGTCGTGCGTCATCAAGGGTACACCACTGGGCCTCCGGCTTCCAAAGCCCATGCCGACGACGTTTCGTTGAATGGTTCGCACACTGACACCTGCTGATGGCCTAGTATTGAAATCTGCAGAAGGGTTGCACTCCTGTCACGTTGGACGATTCTCTTCAGTCGTTGTTGGCCCCGTTCTTGCAGGATCTTTTTCCAGCCACAGCGATGTCGGAGATTTATTGTTTTACAGGATCCCTTGTGAAATGGTCGGACGGAAAAATCCCCACTTCATCGCTACATCGAAGTTGTTGTGTCCCATCTCTCATGCGCCGACTATAACACCATGTTCAAACTCACTTAAATTTTGATAACCTGCCATTGTAGCAGCAGTACCGATCTAACAACTGCGCCATACACTTGTTTTATATACACGTTGCCTACCGCAGCACCCTATTCTGCCTGTTTACATATCTCTGTATTTGAATACAAATGCCTATACTAGATCTTTGGTGCTTCAGTAAGAAGGATGTGAACTCATCCGCTGCTAATCCGTTTTTTGTTGCTGATGGAGGGTACCTTATACTCGAAGTAACTTGGTCCCGAAATGTTTTCTTCAAACCATTAGCCCAGAGTTTGTTTCTTATCTTCATTTTGGATCTCAATTTTCTATTGCATTTTATTGGTACCAGTGTGAGGGAGAGCAATGCAGCACGAAGAGTGCTGAGAGAATTCGTAGGCCTGAGAATCATTCTTCTGTTAGAGTTGTAATTGAATCACAGATGGTAATCCAAGTCCCTCTGGCTAAATTTTTGTACGCCGAACTAATCAACAACGCTTGATCACAATACTTAAAAAGGAATTTCAAGAGTCCAGCATTGAGTTGGAGCACGCACGTTAAGATGCTGCTGTAATGATTGCAGCATATGCCATTTCAAAAACCGATGATTTTGGAAATATGCCCATAGTGGGAGAAGGCGTTGACGTTTTTGTTCTCATGACTTTTTAGGACAAGACATCGAAAACTCATTTTTTTCTAAAGCCATGAAGACGAAATCCCGAAGACAAGCGGTTTTGTACCAGATGCTATAAGTTCGACCTGAACATATTCTGTTCAATCACACGATTAGTGTTTGTGCTACTACATCCACATTTTTCGGTCAGGGAAAAATGAAGTTTTGAAACATCTTTGAGAAACATGCACACCTAAACTCAGCACTTGGCAAGTTCAAGAAACCCGGCGGTACCCATGAAGAAATAATAACAGCTCCGTAACAGTTTATCATCGCATTATATAGAAGAGCTGTTAGCAGTTCCCAGACGCTAGACGATTTTCGGTATCGGCTATTTGCCAAGTCTGCCATGAAAAGCAAACTGAATCTTGCAAAGTTGCCACTCGCACAAGTTACTTGCTACATCATTCGTTACGGAGTAATCAGCAAGTCGAATGTTGGATGGAAAAGAAGAAAATGGGGCTGAACTCACATTAACCACAGTCCGAGGCCTGTTGTAATAAGCCAAGATCCAGTACCGTCAGTTGTTTACGTTGTATCGTGTTCACATAAGCTGAGTTGTGGCGGTGCTTACTCTTGCAGAAAAGCCATGTTTCTTGCAAGAACTGCAGTGGAGTCAACTGTGAAAAAGTCCAAGAACTTTTGCACGAAGGAAGTGAAGAAGTAGATTTTGTGGAAACTGTTGAAGAAATAGTCTTCGAAATCAACGAACCGGACGAAGTTGACTCACAGTTAGGAAAAACATGTAACTGGGGTCCGGTCGATCTACTTACCTGATTCTACTACTCTGGCTAGACCGCGGTATTTGGCACATCGGAAAGCGCGGTTGGTATTTGGTACAGACAAAAAAAGTGGCGGTAAAGAATTTGTACAAATTTTGTGCTCTTTTAAGAAGAAAATATACGTCAAAGCTCTAGGAGCACAAGAAACTGAGATTTTTTGAAATCACTGATAGATATGCCAACACAAAGTCTATTAGCAAAACGTGGTTTTCTAATTTTTCCAGTCATATGAACGAGCTAGAAAACAAAATACTCTACCTCACCTTTTGAAAGCTATATCTTGTATCGGACTGGACTGGTGCTTCTATTTCTGTATCTATTCCAATTGCCATTCAAGATTTTTTTAGGCGATGATATTCCCAAATGACAAATTTTTACTTACCTTCATCGTATTTTGATGTTAATTTCTTTAAACCATTATTATGCCTTCTGTTGTTCCCCGTAAAACGTTTTAGAATACAAGTTCCTATGTTTGAGAGGTTGGCGTAGTACAAATGGGCTGCTATTGAAGGCAGCTAGGTACAATGAACAGTTTACCACAAATATCTTAAGTTCGTTCTCCTAGTTATCAAAACAAACAGTATCATCTCAAACTAAATAAACTTCATTAACGGCCTCAAGAAACTCAGCCTGTGACCTCCAGGCAGGTGTGGTGGAGGATTACTATATATTTGCAGCATATCCATATCCTACTTTTGTTTAACGTTGATGAGAGCTACAGATGACAGTTCAGCAAATAAGTATGGTACTAGCACTCCTTCTGGGCCATATGTAGTCAGGAATTGTTTTGTTGAAATAAAACTGACAGAATATGCATAAACAAGAGTTTCATGTACCCTTCTTTCTCAGTCTGCAAGTAATTTTTAGACTACTCACTTTGTACTTGGTATTGAATCACAATAGCAACAGAGCTTTAAATCATCATATCTCTCATTAATCTACTTTTCAGTGACTGATGTTGATGATTCTCAATTTCGTCGTCACTGTTAGAAGAAACTAGTGGCGCTAGTACAGTTGAACAATGACGTCGACGCTCTTTGGTGTAAGACCATTAAAACTCGATTGAACTATATTCCATATTGCAAGCTCCAATTTATGTAGAATGGTCCTTTAGCACTAAGACATTACGTGGTTATACACATATTCTACAGCTTTGAGGGTGAAATTTGTTAGGTTTACTTGAACTGGTGAGTTTCACTGTTTCGTATGACAGATAGTGATTGTTTTCAGTGACAATACTAATATATATTGAAGCGCCAAAGAAACTGATATAGGCATGCGTATTCAGATACAGAGTTATGTAAACAGTCTGAATACGGCGCTGCGGTCGGCAAAGCCTATATAAGACCACAGATGTCTGGCACATTTCTTACAAGGGAACCTCCCCATCGCACGCCCCTCAGATTTAGTTATAAGTTGGCACAGTGGATAGGCCTTGACAAACTGAACACACATCAATCGAGTAAATAGGAAGAAGTTGTGTGGAACTATGAAAAACATTAGTAAAATACACAAACTGAGTAGTCCATGCGAAGATAGGCAACATCAAGGACACTAGGAGTCAAGGAGCGCCGTGGTCCCGTGGTTAGCGAGAGTAGCTACGGAACGAGAGGTCCCAGGTTCAAGTCTTCCCTCGAGTGAAAAGTTTAATTTTTTATTTTCAGTTTATGTGACAAACTTATGTTTTCATCACTTTTTTGGGAGTGATTATCACATCCACAAGAAAACCTAAATCGGGCAAGGTAGAAGAATCTTTATACCCATTCGCCAAGTGTACAAGTTAGGTGGGTCGACAACATATTCCTGTCATGTGACGCACATGCCGTCACCAGTGTCGTATAGAATATATCAGACGTGTTTTCCCGTGGAGGAATCGGTTGACCTATGACCTTGCGATCAAATGTTTTCGGTTCCCATTGGAGAGGCACGTCCTTTCGTCTACTAACCGCACGGTTTTGCGATGCGGTCGCAAAACACAGACACTAAACTTATTGCAGTGAACAGGGACGTCAGTGAACGAACGGACAGATCATAACTTTGGGAAAATAAAGAAAGTAAAATTTTCAGTCGAGGGAAGACTTGAACCAAGGACCTCTCGTTCTGCAGCCACTCACGCTACCCACGGGACCACGGCGCTCCTTGGCTCCCAGTGTCCTTGATGTAGCCTATCTTGAGCATGGACTACTCAGTTTGTATATTTTACTAATTTTTTTCACACAACTTCTTCCTATTTTCTCGATTGATACGTGTTCAGTTTTTCAAGGCCTATCCACTGTGCCAACTTATAACTAAATCTGAGGGGGGTGCGATGGGGAGGTTCCCTTGTTAGATCGGTTACTGCTGCTACAATGGCCGGTTATCAAGATTTAAGTGAGTTTAACATGGTGTTATAGTCGGCGCACGAGCGTTGGGACACAGCATCTCCGAGGTAGCGATGAAGTGGGGATTTTCCCGTACTACCACTTCACGAGTGTTCCGTGAATATCAGGAATCAGGCTAAACATCAAATCTCCGCCAGGTCTTACGGCCTACGGCCGGCAAAAGAACGGTACCAACGACGATTGAAGAGAAATGTTCAGTGTGACAGAAGTACAACCATTCCGCAAATTGCTGCAGATTTCAGTGCTGGACCATCAACAAGTATCAGTGTGCGAACCATTCACCGAAAGATTATCGATATCGGCTTTCGGAGCCAAAGGCCCACTCGTGTACCCTTGATGACTGCACGACACAAAGCTTTACGCCTCGCCTGGGCCCATCAACACCGACACTGGACTTTTAATGACTGGAAACATGTTGCCTGGTCGGACGAGTCTCGTTTCAAATTTTATCGAGCAGAAGGACGTTTACGGATATGGAGATAACCTCATGAATCCATGGAGCCTGCATGACAGTAAGGACTGTTCATGCTGGTGGAGGCTCTGTAGTGATGTTGGGCAAGTGCAGTTGGAGTGATATGGGACCCCTGATGCGTCTAGATACGACTCTGGAAGGTGATACGTACGTAAGTAGCCTTTCTGAGCACCTGCATCCCTTCATGTCCATTGTGCTTTCCGACGAACTTTGGCAATTACAGCAGGCCAATACGACTCCTCAAACGTCCAGAACAGCTACAGAGTTGCTCCAGGAACACTCTCCTCTGTTTAAGACTTCCGCTGGCCACCTAATTCCCCATACATGAAAATTATTGAGCATATCATAAATTCCTTGCAACATGCTGTTCAGAAGAGATCTCCTCCACCCCTTCATACTGTAACGGGTTTATAGACAGCTCTGCAGGATTAATGCTTGCAGTTCCCTCCAGCACTACTTCAGACGTTACTCGAGTAAATTCCACGTCGTGTTGCAACACTTCTGTGTGCTCGCGGGTACCCTACATGATATTAGGCGGGTGTAGCAGTTTCTTTGGCTATTCAATGTACAACGTATTAAGTATTTGAGGCTTTCTACATCTGCGTCGTTTATCTTCGTCTACAGCTTTATCTTCACACAATTATAATCTCCTCTTACTATGTTTGGGGGATGGGTACCATTGTCATTGTTTACTTTGTCTATTCCATAAGCGTACGGGAATTAGGTTGTGTTCCAAAAATGAACAGCACAGAGACAGAAGTGATGACACTTTCTGCAGGACCTGACCATCATTTTGCAGGACAACGCTCAAGCACTTACAGTGCAAGCTGTTACTGATTTGTTTGTCTTATGGGTCTGCTAAGTGCTGTCCCATCTGCTGCACTTCCCTGACTTAAGCCCTAGTAAGTTCAACTCGAATTATAAACTGAAGGAAACACTTCACGGCATTCGCTTCGGAACTGCTACAGATTTGTCGGGCAATAGACGGAGCCGCTCGCACTGCTAAGAGTATCCTACGACTTCCACATCACTGGCAACGGGTTATACACAATTCTGGTGACTATTTTGAAGGTCAGTAAAACTTTGAAATACGTATCTATTTTGTACGAGCTGTAAATAAATAGTTGCCACTATTAAAGTTCCAACCCTCGTATATGTGTCGTTCTTTGTTCCACATGTAACCTGCGTTGGAAGTGACATCTAGTAATCGGGGCTACGAGCTGGTCACCCACAGAGGAGGCGACATGTAGCGGAAAAAGTAGTAAACGGACACCACAATTCCAGAGATATCAACGATTGACTAAAATCTATAATTATTGTAAATTGAAACAGGCTGAATACGGCGCTGCGGTCGGCAACACCTGTTTTCCAGCACATATTTCTGTGTGAAGGTTAATCCATTGTAGTGACAACTGATACGATTTTCACTAACAGGCAGACTTATTCATGAGGAAGGTTTGCATGTATCATTATGCATTATAAACAAGTCGTCCAGATGTAAGTACTTAGTGCGACCAGTGAGTGTGGTGTCGAGACGCTATTTGCCCTGCAGTCGCCTGATAAGCTTTCTTTATTACCTTTCCAGCTGACATTACTTATTTCTACGACACATGGAGTTTGGCTTGCACGCCCGGCTAGCCGCGCGCTCTAACGCGCTGCTTCCCGAGCGGGAAGGCGTGCCGGTCCCCGGTACGAATCCGCCCGACGGATTAGTGTCGAGCTCCGGTGTTCTGGCCAGCCTGTGGATGGTTGTTAAGGCGATTTTCCATTTACCTCGGCGAATGCGGTATGCTTCCCCTTACTCCGCCTCAGTTACACCATGTCGTCGACTGCTTCACAAACACTGTTTACACGCATGTGTACACAATAATTACTCTACCATGTAAACATTGGGGTTACACTCGTCTGATATGAGACGTTCCTGTGTGTGGGGGGGGGGGGGGGGCAGTGTCCACTGGGGGCTGAACCGCACAATAACCCTGGGTTCGATGTGGGGCGGTGATAAGGTGGGTGGATTGCTGTGGCCTGCTGTAGGGTCGTGAACCACTGAGGGCTACGGCGGTCCCCGGTTCAATACACAATACAGAAGTCTACCTTTGTATTTCCCATCTAAAGTTTCCACTGAAGGAGTGTCGGTCTTTCCCACGTCTCATATACTTCCCCTACAACATATACGAGGGCTGTTCAGAAAGTAAGCTCCGATTGATCGCGAAATGGAAACGACTATGATAATCCGATAAAGCTTTGCACAGATGTGTTGGGCAGTGTCTCTAGTATGACCCTAGATAGCATCACGTCACTCCTCTCATTTCTGAGCTCACAGTGATCGCGTAAAGTTGTCTAGAGAATTTTGTCTCCCGCCAAGTACGAGGACCTGGTGAGAAATTTCGCCTGAAGCTATACAGCCAACATTACATAACTGTCGTGCAGTTTCTTCTACAAGGCAATATTATCAGCCGCATTCTGAAGGGGCAATGGAGATGCTCCTGCATCGTTTTCAATTGGAAATGTTTGACTACCCACAATACAGCCCGTAATTGACTCCCCCTGCGTTTCATTTCTGCTCACATGAACCGCTGGCTATGAATACAACATTTTGGCACAGAAAACGAGCTGTAGGCCAGCGTAGAGAATTGGCGGAAAGCACTGGCGGCTGTCTTTTATGATGAGGGTATTGGAAAGTTGGTACAACGCTACGACAAATGTCTTAGTCAGAACGGCAACTACGTAGAGAAGTAGCTGGATGGTGTAGCTAACTGTTAAAAATAAAACATTTCTAATTTTCACTGTGGTTCCCATTTCGCGATCAATCGGAGCTTACTTTCTGAACAGCCCTCGTATATGTAAAAATTACTGCATAGTACTCTTGAGTTTTATCGACTGGTATTTAGATGAATATTTGATGTAATTCCTCTGATAAACTGTGAACATTTTCTGAGTAACACGTCGAGTGATAGTGTAAAAATCTTTACAGGAGAAACCAACGTTTCGGTCATGGTTACAGTGACCTTCTTCTGCTTCTAAAGTCGGCAGATCCAGAAGAAGTCCACTGTAATCATGACCGAAACGTTGTTTTCTCCTGTAAAGATTTTTACACTATCGCGCTGTACGATAGTCAGAAAACTTTGATGTCAAGTGACTCTGGCCGCGGAAGCTTACGTAGTTATATGTGATCATTTTCCTTTCACACTTGCTAAGCAGATATATTTCATTATTTTGTTAACATTCCATCGAAAGCTGTAGTTTTTTATAATATTTGAGCATTATGAACTCAAATACCCTTCTCTTCCTTAGCGGATATATGATTTCGCTTGTGTTAGCAACCATAAGATCTATGATCAACACAAATGAATCGTCTCTAATATCGCTAGGTAATTCTGAGGGAAGGTGCTTAGAGCAATCACTTACGAAACTCTATTGCTCGCGCCTTTTTACTCACTCCAGTCACCAAACTGATAGCCTTCAATCTCAAATCCCTACTTATTACGCTGCGTGATGTGGAAGATTGTCCACGAAATTCTCAATGTTTCTTGGAATCGTTCCGCCGCTGCTTCCTATCGTAAGTAATCTACAGAAATACACGATTCGTATGATTGACTCCCTCCCTCAGATTACTTTGCACTCACAAACTTTAGTAACTTTTGCAGATACTAACGACCTCTTTGTAGGAATAAATTAAGCAGCCTTATTTTCGTCGCCTAATCGTCTTGTACCCAGTCATTTTGGTATATTTTGAAATAAGAATTGCATACAGTCTGTTCCGTTATCATTTAAATCAGCTTCCTGCGTGCGTATTAACGATAAAGACCAGTTCTGAGATCTTACCATCTACCAATCTCCAGATAAGTTACAGTACATTAACATTTGTCAGGTCAAATGGTTCAAATGGCTCTGAGCACTATGGGACTTAACATCTATGGTCATCAGTCCCCTAGAACGTAGAACTACTTAAATCTAACTAACCTAAGGACAGCACACAACACCCAGCCGTCACGAAGCAGAGAAAATCCCTGACCCCGCCGGGAATCGAACCCGGGAACCCGGGCATGGGAAGCGAGAACGCTACCGCACGACCACGAGATGCGGGCTCAAATGGTTCAAATGACTCTGAACACTATGGGACTTAACTACTGAGGTCATCAGTCCCCTAGAACTTAGAACTACTTAAACCTAACTAACCTAAGCACATCACACACATCCATGCCCGAGGCAGGATCCGAACCTGCGACCGTAGTGGTCTCGCGGTTCCAGACCGTAGCGCCTAGAACCGCACGGCCACTCCGGCCGGCCATTTGTCAGGTCACCAATCGTGGATATTCTTCAATACTTCTAATGTGAGTGATCAACTTTTCAGATCGTATATACCCCATAAGCCAACATCGATCCTGTGGAAGGCCTTCTACCACTTCAAAGCAGTCCCATGGTCCTCATAGCGTCTATTTTTATTATTGTAAGGTGAGTGTTCAAATGGCTCTGAGCACTATGGGACTTAATATCTGAGGTCATCAGTCACCTAGAACTTAGAACTACTGAAACCTAACTAATCAAAGGACATCACACACATCCATGCCCGAGGCAGGATTCGAACCTGCGACCGTAGCGGTCGCGCAGTTCCGGACTGAAGCGCCTAGAACCGCTCGGCCACTGCGGGAGGCTATTGTAAGGTGAATAATAGATAAAATAATTCGCTCAAAAAGATAGAAACGATGCAGATGCTTGAAGAAGTAACAAATCAGACGAACTAATCAGAAATACATTCAGTCTAATGGACGATATATGCTTTGATTTATTTTACTTTCCTTTTCCATACTTCGCCTCTTGCTGTGAGGTTCCAGTGCCATGCACGCTCATGTGTGTGTGTGTGTGTGTGTGTGTGTGTGTGTGTGTGTTTGTGTGTGTTTTTCCTGTTCCAGCTGACCTAAAGTTGTAAGGGTTAGAACGGTTCCTCGTACAATTCTGATTACTTTTGTTTGCGCTCCGTAGTACCTGACGGCGAAAGTAACTTCTGGTATGTATGCTCTTACGAGGCGTCCGTTATGACTGTTCTATCTCATCGTATAAAGAAGTAGTACAGTCCTCTAGCTCTTGTCGAAAGGTTGATTGAACGCCAGTCTCTTATAAGGTAGAAAAACTTGTATGTTTATGTCGCCATCAACAGTTTATGTTGTCTATGGGAAGAAGCACGGGTTCCAATATATACGTGGATTGATTAACTTGACATACTATTCTTTCTTGAAATAAAAATGTACTCTAGCTCAAACTGGTTTTTTTATTTTTATTTTTTTAATCGGCAGTTCTTCATTTCAGATAATTTCGACAACTGAACTTCAGCTACTAGAACATCAACATATTTCCATTCTTACATATTAGTTAAGCAGCTAAGCAGCTTAAATATGTCCATGAGCTGGAAGCCATATTATGGTGTGAGGCCGTGAGTACTTCTCGTACTCCCATCCCTGTTCCATTCGTGAATGGTGTACCGGTGATAAGGATGAAATGATGATGACGACAGCACAGCACTCAGTCCACTAGCGGAGAAAATCTCCAACCCGGCCGGGAATCGAACCCGGGCCCGCTGCATAGAAGGCAAGCACGTTACCATTCAGCTAAGCAGGCGGACGTGTACCCTTGATGGCTGCACGACACAAAGATTTATGCCCTGCCTGTGCCCGTCAACACCGACTTTGCACTGTTATTTTTTATTTTTATTTACACGTCTAGTTCCGTAGGACCAAATTGAGGAGCAGATTTCCAAGGTCACAGAACGTGTGATGACTGGATACATGTTGCCTCGTCGGACGAGTCTCGTTTCAGATTGTATCGATCGGAGACAACCTCCTGAACCCATGGACCCTGCATGTCAGCAGGGGATTCTTCAAGCTGGTGGAGGCTCTGTAATTGTACGGCGAGTATGAAGTGGGAGTGATATGGGACCCCTGATACGTCTAGATACGACTCTGACAGGTGACACGAATGTAAGCATCCTGTCTCTTCACCTGCATCCTTTCATGTCCTTTGTGCATTCCGACAGACTTGGGCAATCCCAGCAGGACAATGCGACATGGCACACGTCAAGAATATCTACAGAGCGGCTCCAGGAACACTGTTCTGAGTTTAAACACTTCCGCTGCCCACCAAGCTCCCTTGACATGAAATTTATTGAGCATTTCTGGGATGCCTTGCAACGTGCTGTTCAGACGAGATCTCCACCCACTCGTAGTCTTACGGATTTATGGACAGCCCTGCAGGATTCATGGCTTCAATTCCGTCCAGCACTACTTCATAAATTAGTCCAGTCCATGCCACGTCATAATGTTGCGGCACTCCTGAGTGCTCGTGGAGCCCTACACGGTATTAGGCAGGTGTACCAAATTGTTTGACTCTTCAGTGTATATACATAATAAACAACGCAACATGTGATAAGAGGCCCTATCGACAAACCACCTTTTCAACAACCCCCATCCACTTCCTTTTGTCTTACAAGCTGGTTGTCTCTTTAGTGCCGATATTCATTGTTACTAATTTATCCTTAACGCTGTCGTTGCATCTACTTTTATTTGTTTTTATTTGTTCACGATCCGCGTGTTTTCTAGGGAATAGGCGATAGTGTTGTTCACTTGATCCACCACGGTGATAAAACAAGTTTCAAAGTGCCTTCTAGGGAACTATCGTCTGTTAGTTTCGTATCCTGCTCGATGGCCAGATGCTAACTTCATCTCAGAGCAAGTGAAATATTGATTCAGCTAATCTGGCTATGTTGCTTAATAACTAACGTGGCAGTGCATCTTCTTTCACGCTCAGTTCGTAGCACTGCTGTCATCAATACGTCCGTGACACGCTGTCAGACAGTGCGGATGTAGTTGATGCACGGTTGGCGGTCTGTTAGGACTGTCGATTTACCCAGGCCCCAGTGATTATGAATTAAGCAGACCGGAAAGGCAACTCTGATGTTCCAGGTGGGAATTATTGAATCCCGTCATCTGACCAGATTCAGTAATTCCCTCCAGGTCATCTCCAGACAGCCTTGACATGTGAATCAAGGTGTTAACCCAAACGGCTTACACCAATGAATTATCCATTTCGTTTCAATTTGCGTTACAGAGTCAGTAATTAACTTTTTCAATATTAATTCTAGAAGGCGATTCATAATGCACAGAATATTCGAACAAAAAGAATTGATTACGTTTTCCTTTTGTAGATTTATTCCTCTTTTCTATTAGTAACTAACCTTCGAGAATTTCTGTCATTTGTGATCTTTTACGTCACAATTTATTTTAAAAGCTATTAGTTATTTGACTAGCGTCTACTGCCTTCAGTACTAGAAATGTTCTCATTAGTAGTGTTCATACCTTCTACAGATTTTCTCTTGCTACAACATACATTTTTATCTATGTTATTTCTTCAAAGTCCACGTTGATTTAGTAATTTAAATTTAAAAATTTTTCTTCTGTCTGTTGGTGAGAAATATCTTTCCATTCTTTTCCTTATTTATATAAATTATGTGCCCTCTAGTATTACTTGTAACTCTAAAACATTTCCGTGATGACACTAGCTTGGTAGTAAAGGATGTTGTGTGCAACATTAACACGGTTTCAAATAGTGCAGTTCATGACCTAAGTTCATGGCTAGTAGAAAATAAACTAACGATAAATCACAGTAAGACTCAGCTTTTGCAGTTTCTAACAAACTATTCAACAAAACCTGACGTTTTAATTTCACATAATGGGCACATGATTAGTGAAACTGAACAGTTCAAATTTCTAGATGTTCAGACAGATAGTAAACTGTCGTTAAAAGCCCACGTTCAGGATCTTGTTCAAAGACTTAATGCTACCATTTTTACTATTCGAACGGTATCTGAAGCGAGTGATCGTTCGAGACGAAAATTAGTCTACTTTGCATATTTTCATTCGCTTATGTCGTATGGTATTATATTTTGGTACATCTCTTCCCATTATAAAAGGATATTTTTGGCACAGAAACCCCTTGTCGACCCCGTTCACGAGCCTGAGTATTTTGACATTGGTCTCTCAATATATATATTCTTTACTGTCATTTCATGTTAACAATATTAGCTTATTCCCAAGAAAAAGTAGCCTTCACTCGGTTAATACACGGCACAAATCAAACCAGCATTTGGATCGGACTTCCTTAACTCTGCATCCATTTTCATTAAGCTACCTCTCGAATTCAAAAATCTTTGCTGTACTCCAACGGCTTTCAAATCGAAACTGAAGAGTTTCCTCATAGGTCACTCCTTCTATTCTGTCGATGAATTCCTTGAAAAATGCAGCTGATTCCTGTTGATTGTTGATTGCGTTTACTTTAACTTACCGATTGACTTTTTTCAGGTTCATAAACATTTTATTTTTATCTGCTATTACTTTTATGTTGTAATTTCATGTATTGAAATGTTCCATGACCTTGGAGATTTGCTCCTCAATTTCGTACTATGAAAGTTGACGTGTAAATAGATAACTCAAAATTAAGCATTGTCTAAAGTGATGAAGAATCGAGTTCTTAGCTGCACTCGCAAATAAGTTAGAACACCGTTAAAGCGTATTCCGAATAGCAACATTTCAGCGCTTGTGTAACATTTGGACTCATAGCAACAGCGCTACCCAACTTTTAAATAAAAATAAATGAAAAAAAGAATCACAACTTAAGACATATAGTGAGCAATTCAGGTACCTAAACGCATCATTAACCTCGAGAAACAAACCAAGATTATGAACAGGAATAAGGTATAACATTTTCAGTCACACATTCGCAAAAACACATGCATTCCACTTCCTAACACATACACTGCAGCAAACCATATGTATTTAAAATTTGAAGGTTGGTAGGAGTCGGAATTTGCCCAGCCAAGAGAATATATATATTCGAAAGAAACAAATTATTTTATTTTTACAGCCAGAAGTATGCCACAACAATAAACTCTGCGTAACACTATGACCAAGAGACTTACAATGAACACCAGGAGTTAATCACATGTTTTAATGTAGTCAATTTCCAGTGAGTAGCCAGCCTCTGACACCATGGCTGGACTCGTACTCCACGTGGCAAACAGATTTCACACGGTAAAGTGGCCGTACATGGTACCTATAACATTTAAGGAAATTCATAAAACATGAAAAGATAAAACACACACTATAATAATTTTTTTTTAGAACAGACAACTTCAGATTACACCTGGAGAATGCAACACCCAAAAATTTCAGACCTAAGAAAAAAAATGTTGGAAAATCAGGTAATATTAAATAAAAGAAATATTAACTTTTAAATCGCGTAGGTCACGGAATAATTAATACCGATAAAAAATATAAGTAAAGTAACGTTTTACCTAGGGCGGACATACACTGCCGGAAAAACATTAGTACACCCTCTTAGAGGTTTCCAGTCACTCAAAATCTGTTGTTGCAGCAGTACATATGGAATACATGAAATGACTGCATGTACAGATCGACAGCACAAGCGGTTTTGAGGTGCTAGGTATCGACCCATGTTGAAACAACCGGATTAGCAAGTGGTGTAGCCTCCCCAGGCTGCAATGCAAGCGCTGGCTCTGGCATTTGGTCGGTCGTACAGATGGCGAATACTGTTGTGGGATAAGTTATGCGACGCCTGCCTGACGGATTCACGTAGTTCTGTACGGGTTGTTTGTTGACGAGTCGGATGAGTCACTTCTCGTCTCATCATATCCCACACGTTCTCGATTGGAGACAATTCCGAGAGCTTACCGGCCTGAAAAGTTTGTTGCACGTCTTGCTGAGCACTTTGAGTTTCACTAGCGATGTGTGGGAGAATATTATCCTGTTGGAACAACACATCAGCTTCCTTTTGCAAAAAGGCAGAAGAACAGGTCTAACAGCATTCTGCACGTAACGAGTGCTGGTTAGCGTCCCCTCTAGAAACATCAAAGGTGAACGAGACTTACAGCTCATCGCACAACAGACGACAAGGCCTGGGACGAATGCACTCTACGAGACAGTGCTCACCAGATATACATCGTACTTGCAAACGACCGTCACTTGCCTGCAAGCAGAATCTGATTTCGTGACTGAAGGCCATGGTGCATCATTCTATCTTCCCAGTGATCCTCTGCCGGCTCCAGTCGAGCAGTGCAATGATTTCAATAACTCTGAGCGCTATTGGACCCAACATCTGAGGCCATCAGTCCCCTAGAACTACTTAAACGTAACTAACCTAAGGCCATCACACACATCCATGCCCGAGACAAGATTCGAACCTGCGACCGTAGCGGTCGCGCGGCTCCAGACTGAAGCGCCTAGAACCGCTCGGCCGCACTGGCCGGCTGAGCCGTCCACGTCGATGCTGTGGTGTTAGTGGAATACAGGCCAAAGGTGTGCATGCCAGTGCTTACACTTCTAATAACCGGTTCGCAAGAGTTTGTGTTGACACGTCTGGCTCCACAAGCCCTGTTATCTGTGCTGTGGCAGCTGAATGATCTACAATTGCTGCCCTTACAAGACGACCACCCTGACGGGCGTCTGTGTTGCTTGGACGTCCAGAACGTCGTCCAAGGTGTGAGGAGGTTCAAGTGACCCTGATACCAACATCGTCGTACAACTGACGCAGCACGTACAACTTGTGTGGCAGTTCTCCGAAAGGAGAATCCCTCAACTCAGAAGGCCGCAATCTGGCCCCTTTCAGAGTCGCTCAATTGGCTCCGAGGCATACAGGGTGAGTCACCTAACATTACCGCTGGATATATTTCGTAAACCACATCAAATACTGACGAATCGATTCCACAGACCGAACGTGAGGAGAGGGGCTGGTGTAATTGGTTAATACAAACCATAAAAAAATGCACGGAAGTATGTCTTTTAACACAAACCTGCGTTTTTTTAATTGGAACCCCGTTAGTTTTGTTAGCACATCTGAACATATAAACAAATACGTAATCAGTGCCGTTTGTTGCATAGTAAAATGTTAATTACATCCGGAGATATTGTAACCTAAAGTTGATGCTTGAGTACCACTCCTCCGCTGTTCGATCGTGTGTATCGGAGAGCACCGAATTACGTAGGGATCCAAAGGGTACGGTGATGGACCTTAGGTACAGTGTAACCTTCCCACAAAAATGTAGAAAGACTATAATTTGAATGTTAACAAGAATAGAACCTAGTGTAACCTCTCAGCAAATAAAATAATTTATTGACAATGACAATTAAATGAGAACTAACAATCTGAGCCATGTGTAAGCTGCCCACAAAAAATGAAAGTCAATTCAGTGATAAGAAAATCTCAGTGATAATGAAAATTCAATTAATCCGAAATATCGGTCTTTGGCCCTGTGCAAAAAAAATAATAATTAATTTCTTACCTCATTCGAAACTGCATGTCAAAGTTCTGCTCTTATTGTTGGACACGGCTTGGAGGAAATGCATTGCAAGTAATATATATATATTTTTTTTGTTTGAAATTTGAAGGAAACTTCTCTTTAAGGAAATGCAAGGGAAATATTATTGCAAAAGAGGATTGTTTGTTAAAATGGTTAGTTTCAAAACGAAATTATTATTGGGGCGTTTCTTGAACAAATTACTTACACTTAAGATCCATTACAATACATTATTAGCTCATTACCTTATTTATAAATATACCTCGTCCTGAATCTTGACCAGAGCCATGTCCGCGTCCGCCGACTCGTCACACAACTCGACTATCTCTCGCGCGCTACTAGCACTGACGGCTTACGTGCAACTGGACTGTAAACTCGCAACCGACTGCCTCCTCTCGCGGCTCGCTATTCACTACTACTGCATCTCGCAACAAACTGAACTCTATGCTCTCTGGTCAGAGATTGTGCAATGCCTCACCATCGCCGCCACACAATATACGTGTTTCAACAGAAGAGACTGGAACAGCACATTACGTCCACATGCTAACACCTTTTTATTGGTCTTATTCAAAGACGCACATGTACATTACCATGAGGGGCGCGGTAAACGTACACACGTGGTTTCCGTTTTCAATTATGAAGTGGAATAGAGTGTGTCCCACTGGAAACGCGTCGTTACACCTCTGGACTTCTTTCTGTGGGCTACGTTAAAGGAGAATGTGTACCGTGATGTGCCTACAACCCCAGAGGATGTGAAACAACGTATTGTGGCAGCCTGCGGCGACATTACACCAGATGTACTGTGACGTGTACGACATTCATTACGCCAGAGATTGCAATTGTGTGCAGCAAATAATGGCCACCACATTGAACATCTATTGGCCTGACATGTCGGGACACTCCGTAATTGAAAACGGAAACCACGTGTGTACGTGTACCTCACCCTTCATGATAATGTACATGTGCGTCAGTGAAAAAGACCAATAAAAAGGTGTTAGCATGTGGACGTAATGTGCTGTTCCAGTCTCTTTTGTACCTAAGGTCCATCACCGTTCCCTTTGGATCCCTACGTAATTCGGTGCTCCGATACACACGATCGAACAGCGGAGGAGTGGTACTCAAGCGTCAAATTTAGGTTACAATATCTCCGGCTGTAATTAACATTTTACAATGCAACAAACGGCACTGATTACGTATTTGTTTATATGTTCAGATGTGCTAACATAACTAACGGGGTTCCATTTAAAAAAAAACGTTGGTTTGTGTTAAAATACATACTTCCGTGCATTTTTTATGGTTTGTATTAACTAATTACACTAGCCCCTCTCCTCACGTTCGGTCTGTGGAATCGATTCGTCAGTATTTGATGTGGTTTACGAAATATATCCAGCGGTAACGTTAGGTGACTCACCGTGTATTTTCCTACTCAATTCATACGCCTGCGCCACATTGAGTCTTCTGGCTGTGAGCATTCCCTATTAAAGGGTTAACACAGATGGCGCGCTGGTAGCTATGTCACGGCGCTGTTAGCGGAAGACATTGAAACCATTATCAGAACATCTGCTATCCGCCGAGCGGTAAACGCTGTCAGAGATATCGCCTTTTGAAGTGTACTAATTACTCTCCCGGTAGTGTATATCAAACCCGACGGCAGAGATTTGCAACTTCACACATTATAGTGGAAACACAACTCGAGGAAGGCCGTACAACAGTGATAATGGTTCTTGTCGTTTAAATAAAGTTATGTAAGGTTCGTCTTATGTAAATACATCAACCACTGGCTGTGCGACACAGACAGAACAGCTGAAATGGTGGGTTTTAGCAGGCCTCTGACCATATTTATTGTCTTCGGTGCTGTGCTGACGCTGCAGTGGTCGAAGTCACCTACAGGTCGGCCCTTGGACGCAGTTGCCTTCTTCTGTCAGTAGCCCAGCCCCTTAGGAATGGCACGTCTGCTCCATCCTAGAACATAGAGTCTGTCTGCTGCAGTGGGCTAATGCTAACGGCATGGCGCACCGCAGCGAGACCGTAAACGGCCGTATACACTGGTCAGCGGCAGCACGAAGACCCAGGCATTCGAGGAAGAACTCACTAAGTACAAGGCTGCCGCGTAACGCTCCTCAATCAAATGGTTCAAATGGCTCTGAGCACTATGGGACTTAACTACTGAGGTCATCAGTCCCCTAGAACTCAGAACTACTTAAACCTAACTAACCTAAGGACATCACACACAACCATGCCCGAGGCAGGATTCGAACCTGCGACCGTAGCGGTCACGCGGTTCGAAACTGACGCGCTTAGAACCGCACGGCCACACCGGCCGGCGCTCCTCAATGGGCCAGGTGGGGACAGCGCAGACCTTCTACTGGTAGGCTATAATACTCGTTACTATGTAACAACGTCAAAGATATGATAAAGGGAAGACTGCCACTTATACGATAAACGGCTGAAAAATTTTACGGGCTTAACGATAAGAGTATATGAACTGATTACAAGCATAATCTGAAGGAAATAAAATCAGACTGCACAGATCCGCTATAGCGGCTACACAATTAAAAATTTATGATCCTTCAGTCGTACAATAGTGCTGACTAGTTCAGTTAACTGTCTGAGTTGCAAGATTCTATCTACGGTTTTAAGCTACTGTTCCAAATTAGAAGAGCATGGTGGAGGTGACGAGTGACTACAAGGTTGTGTACCAAATTGAGGAATATGAATTTATATTTTCTCTGACTCAGAGTCTGCTTGTGTGATTCAAATTAACATACTGGATAGGCCTTTTCCATGAGTGCTGATATGCCATGCCAAATCGGTGAAGCTGCAGTCAGTGCACCCTATTACAAACACATCAGGAGATTCTCACTTGCATCCTTGGCGGCTTTTTTTTAATAATTAACTGATCGAAACGGGCATATCGTGCACTCTTGCAGTGAACTCGTTCAACTAAATTCATGTGCATCGGTGCTTCTACTGTCTAGAAGAATGGAACACCTTTTCTTTCGTTTGTTGTAAAAAGCATAAACAAATCACTATAAGTTCTCAGATAGTACAGTGGTTTACTATTAGTGTTTGTTGACAAAACCCTAAACTGGAAACCCTAAAGTTCTGCATTGCAAAGCCTTTTTACGAGATACCTCGCTCAGGCCACCCAAGGGCTACTACTGCAGTGGATGACCACTACCCACGTATTATGGCTCGGAGGAATCCTGACAGCAACGCCACCATGTTGAATAACGATTTTCGTCGTGTTACGACTCAAACTGTGCGCAATAGGCTGCATGATGCGCAACTTCACTCCCGACGTCCATGGCGACTACCATCTTTGCAACCACGACACCATGCAGCGCGGTACAGATGGGCCCAACAACATGCCGAACGGACCGCTCAGGATTGGCATCACGTTCTCTTCACTGATGAGTCTTGCATATGCCTTCAACCAGACAATCGTCGGTCACGTGTTTGGATGCAACCCGGTCAGGCTGAACGCTGTAGACACACTGTCCAGCGAGTGCAACAAGGTGGAGGTTCCCTGCTGTTTCTGGGTGGCGTCATGTGGGGCCGACGTACACCGCTGTTGGTCATGGAAGGGGCCGTAACCGCTGTACTATACGTGAATGCCATCCTCCGACCGATAGTGCAACCACATTGGCAGCATATTAGCGACAATTCGTGCCGCCATCGTGCACATCTTGTGAATGACTTCCTTCAGGATAACGACATCGCTCGACTAGAGTGGCTAGCATGTTCTCCAGACATGAAGCCTTTCGAACATGCAGGGATAGATTGAAAAGGGCTGGTTATGGACGACGCGACCCACCAACCACTCTGAGGGATCTACGCCGAATCGCCGTTGAGGAGTGGGACAATCTGGACCAACAGTGCCTTGATGAACTTGTGGATAGTATGCCACGACGAATACATCATTGCAACACCCAAAACGTGCTACTGGGTATTAGAGGAACCGGTGTGTACAGCAATCTGGACCACCACCTCTGAAGGTCTGACTGTATGGTGGTACAATCTGCAATGTGTGGTTTTCATGAGCAACAAAAAGAGCGGAAATGATGTTTATGTTGATCTTTATTCCAATTTATCTGTACAGGTTCCGGAACTCTCGCAACCGGGGTGATGAATAACTTTTTTGGTGTTTGTGATTTGGAAACAGCTACAGCACATTCCCATACGCTCCAAACACGTCGTAGAAGAGATAATCTTACATTTCCGACTCTAGACGTGCTTACCAGCTATTAAAGTATAGAAAATGTATATCTGACAGCAGTTGTGTTTATGACGTGTTACAATTAACGATGAAAGCCAGAATAGAAAATAAACTTATACACTGATGAGCCAAATTATTATGACTATCTGCTTAATAGTTTGTTTGTCCGTCTTTGGAGCGAAATATATCACTGATTGTCCATATCAAGGATCCGACAGTTTGTTGGCAGATTTGTGGAGATATTCGGCATTAGATGTCTACGCGTAAATCATGTAATTCGCGTAAATAACGAGCCGCTGATTTGTGTACGCAGTGATGGCGCCCGATTGCGACCGAGTTGGGTTCCATAGGATTTACATCAGGTGAATTTGGTCGCCGAGACATCGACGTGAGTTCACTATAACGCTCCTCAAACCACTGTAGCACGGTTCTGATTCCGAGACAAGGACAATTATACTGCTGAAAGATGACATCGCCGTCGGGGAATACATCAAGCATGAAGGGATGCACGTGGTCCGCAGCTGTCAGAGGGTCCACGAACTACTACAGGCCCCATGATAACGCAGGAGAAAGTCTCCTCTAGCTTAATACTGGTCTCACAGGCCTGCGTCCGAGGCGCGCTGCACGTTTCAAGCCGAAACACTTGTGCATGCATCAGCATTGTGCTCATTTGGCAGAGATGCCAGAGATCACTGTGTATCCTACTTTACAGAGCAGAAAGCCTGCGAACATACATTATTGAAGGAACGTGGACGTTCAACCATTTAGCGCCTAGTGGTAGTTTCTCTATCCTTCTACCTCTTTCCGGAGCTCTCGACAGTACCACGTGAACATTCGAACAGCTTCGCCGTTTTCGAGGTACTCGTTCACAGGCTCTGAGTAATAATAATCTGCCCTTCGTCAAAGACGCTCATCTCAATGGGTTTCGCAATTTGCAACCGATATCTTCGCTAGGGTGATCCCCCGTTCGAGTCTGCTGCGCTTACATACTTTCGTTACGGCGTCATGTGCCCACAAGGCCACCAGCACCAGGCGGCATCCATCGTCGCGGTGGGAAGTGGTCATAATGTTCTGGCTTATCATGTACATATAATATTGCTAAACAAGCACTCAGATATTTGTCACAGCAAATAGTAGACAGCTTCGCAAAAATAGTACCTTAAGAAGGAGGACCGCTACTTAACACAGCTTCCTTATTCCGACTCCTTTCATATTTAAGAGGCATACCAGTAATGAGAACAGCATTCGAAGACGTGGCAGCAGGTAGAGGTTCTTACGTAAGCTTCAATCCAGTGCACCATCCCTGTGGTACAGGCAGAAGGCTCTTCTGAGAAGATATGTGGCGTCGACTGTCGGAATAAGATTGGGTACATCGAACTAATACACTGTCACACATGCAATGAACATAAAGGAGGCGAAAAAAATCAGAAACAATTCACATTGTAATGTACTAAATATTCCGTGCATCATTAGAAATTGGACTGAGCAAAGATTGGGTAATTGTACGGGCGCTGATAACCACGCAGTTGAGCGCCCCACAAACCAAACATCATCATCATCATCATTAGAAACTGTGGAAAAATCCTGCAAAAATTCTAATTCCCTTAACAACAAAAACCAAAAGTTTAATGACTCAGAACAATCTCAAAATTAACAGAAGCGAATATAGGTCCTGATGAGCTACAACATGTTTGACCATGTGCTTAAAAATATGTTGGTCAATCTCTGGAACACAGTAGAGATTCTGCATGGTATAGATTATACAAGTCCTTGGTGTATTTGATGTCTACCAATGACGTGAGTTTCTCACGGACAGCGAAGGAAATGGAAGAACAATTGAACGCAATTTATAGAGATGTGAAAATAGGTTGCAAGACAAACAGCAACAAAAACAAACCAAGGGTAATGGAATGTAGTCGAGTAACATCAGGCGATGTTTGAGAAATTAGATTAGGAAATGATATAGTAAGTTGTAGTAAATACGTTTTGCACAAAATAACTGCCGATGGCACAAGTAAGGAGGCCATAAAATGGAGACTGTAGACAGCAAGAAAATGTTTCAGAAAAAGATAATTACTTTACCATTCAATGTTAATTTACGTAATAAGGGAAGAATTAAGGATGCAACCAATAACCTAGAAGGCAACAAGAAATAATAAAAATGGAGAGAACATACACTTCATATGCCATCACAAAAATTTCCTAATCTAACAATGGATTATAAACCATGGAGTAAGAGACGTGTGGGAAGACAGAGAAAGAGATGGTAGGTTCCAGATGAAGGGACGTCCTTACATGGCAGCTTTTCCACAAAACTTTCACACAATATATTCCATGTATTATACGTTTATTGCCTTTCGTCAA
The DNA here is from genome assembly GCF_023864275.1 of Schistocerca cancellata. Classification (NCBI taxonomy): domain Eukaryota; kingdom Metazoa; phylum Arthropoda; class Insecta; order Orthoptera; family Acrididae; genus Schistocerca; species Schistocerca cancellata. The sequence goes on from NC_064630.1 coordinate 718,819,560, forward strand.
CGTAGTGTTACTTTTCTTAAGCTGCGTCATAAATGCGGACAGTATTCACTACTTCCGAGGACTGCTCAGCTAATTGCTTCTTCTCTTCCCTCCTTTTATTACAGTGAGGACCTTATTTTCCTGTAGAGATGAAACCTTATAATCTGGCTACGACGAGATAGACGTTTACTTAAAGGAACAGGGAAAAGCATCATAAATGTGTTAGGGCAGGTAGCTTACAACGGAATTCGCTTTGTTTACCCCGCACTCCAGGCGGTAACATGACCAGCCATCTGGCAAGAGACAACAGTACTGTTCGAAGAATCCTTTGCAGGTAGGGGTTAGAACGGAATTCGCTTTACCTACCCCACACTCCAGGCCTCACATTCCAGATGGTATACAGGTCAACTGTCTGCCAAAGACTGTATTGTTCGAAGAATCCTTTTAGAAAAATAAAAATCTAAGCCAGTAGTTGCCTTTCAGAGACACTGCAGCTTGAGAAACGTCATTTGCCTCGGCAGCCACAGAAAAAATTTCAGTTTACACTTCTGTAACAGATTTCCTCATTGGTACACAATGTTCCTTTCTGTAGAGAATGCGCTTTCTAGTGGATGTCTACATCTAAGCCAGCAATTTTTCACAATCGTACCATGGAGTGAAAGAGGTTCCCTGGCCTCCATGGACTGGACTCAGAAGCTCCACCTGTTACCACCGCCACATTCCCCTTTCATGCTGGCACGAGTGTGATAAGAATGACCCAGCATTTTAATCTTCAGTTTGATAGTGACTCCATGTTAGTCAATCTCGTTAGGCACGAGTCGTACAGTTTTAACGTTTTTTCAGTCAGTTAGTTGCTTTCATCATCGACTTTGGCGACCTTACTGGTTTTTGCACTAATTTTCCCGTCTTTCTATAACCCATTAACCACTGCAGCGGTTGTTGGCCACACACGCAAATGATTTCCATACCTTTGCTTTTGTCTTGCCGACACACTTGTGCAGAAGCTACATACACTCCTGGAAATGGAAAAAAGAACACATTGACACCGGTGTGTCAGACCCACCATACTTGCTCCGGACACTGCGAGAGGGCTGTACAAGCAATGATCACACGCACGGCACAGCGGACACACCAGGAACCGCGGTGTTGGCCGTCGAATGGCGCTAGCTGCGCAGCATTTGTGCACCGCCGCCGTCAGTGTCAGCCAGTTTGCCGTGGCATACGGAGCTCCATCGCAGTCTTTAACACTGGTAGCATGCCGCGACAGCGTGGACGTGAACCGTATGTGCAGTTGACGGACTTTGAGCGAGGGCGTGTAGTGGGCATGCGGGAGGCCGGGTGGACGTACCGCCGAATTGCTCAACACGTGGGGCGTGAGGTCTCCACAGTACATCGATGTTGTCGCCAGTGGTCGGCGGAAGGTGCACGTGCCCGTCGACCTGGGACCGGACCGCAGCGACGCACGGATGCACGCCAAGACCGTAGGATCCTACGCAGTGCCGTAGGGGACCGCACCGCCACTTCCCAGCAAATTAGGGACACTGTTGCTCCTGGGGTATCGGCGAGGACCATTCGCAACCGTCTCCATGAAGCTGGGCTACGGTCCCGCACACCGTTAGGCCGTCTTCCGCTCACGCCCCAACATCGTGCAGCCCGCCTCCAGTGGTGTCGCGACAGGCGTGAATGGAGGGACGAATGGAGACGTGTCGTCTTCAGCGATGAGAGTCGCTTCTGCCTTGGTGCCAATGATGGTCGTATGCGCGTTTGGCGCCGTGCAGGTGAGCGCCACAATCAGGACTGCATACGACCGAGGCACACAGGGCCAACAGCCGGCATCATGGTGTGGGGAGCGATCGCCTACACTGGCCGTACACCACTGGTGATCGTCGAGGGGACACTGAATAGTGCACGGTACATCCAAACCGTCATCGAACCCATCATTCTACCATTCCTAGACCGGCAAGGGAACTTGCTGTTCCAACAGGACAATGCACGTCCGCATGTATCCCGTGCCACCCAACGTGCTCTAGAAGGTGTAAGTCAACTACCCTGGCCAGCAAGATCTCCGGATCTGTCCCCCATTGAGCATGTTTGGGACTGGATGAAGCGTCGTCTCACGCGGTCTGCACGTCTAGCACGAACGCTGGTCCAACTGAGGCGCCAGGTGGAAACGGCATGGCAAGCCGTTCCACAGGACTACATCCAGCATCTCTACGATCGTCTCCATGGGAGAATAGCAGCCTGCATTGCTGCGAAAGGTGGATATACACTGTACTAGTGCCGACATTGTGCATGCTCTGTTGCCTGTGTCTATGTGCCTGTGGTTCTGTCAGTGTGATCATGTGATGTATCTGACCCCAGGAATGTGTCAATCAAGTTTCCCCTTCCTGGGACAATGAATTCACGGTGTTCTTATTTCAATTTCCAGGAGTGTATATTGGAAACTATTGCCCATTTATTAAATGTTAATTCACTTATCTCAGTGGTTAATTCAGATGCTGATGTTTTACGATGGTACATTGTTATAGCTGATCACTTTTTCCACTCATTAACATATCTATGTGTGGTGTGGTACCCATACTTTCATGACTGATTGGGCCACCTCTATTAACTATCATTCAATAAGATGTTTCTTTTTATGCAACATTATCACATCCTTAAAATGGTGGTATATACTGTTAAATTTTCCCCGAGCTTCCAGCTGCGTCATCATCTTTCAGAAGCCTTATTTGTGGAGTATTGATTGGAGCTCTGAATACTGAGTCGATTATGTGCCCGGTAGGAGTCGATTAATCTTTTCTGTGACTGACAAGGAAGTCACGAGACAATCAGATTTTTGTAATTTCTTGTATTTACGGTACGTGAAGTTCAAGGCTCAAATATCAACTAACCAAAGCAATCTACCCATCTCTCAAAACGTTCGCAGCTAGTGGTCTAGTGGCTAGCGTTGTCGCCTCTGGATCATGGGGTCGCGGGTTCGATTCCTCACCGAGTTTGGGATTTTCTCTGCCCGGAGACTGGGTGTTTGTGTTGTCCTCATCATTTCATCATCATCATTTGTGACAGTGGCTAGATTGTGCGGCGAATAAAAAATTGGATTGTGAAAAAATTGGTACTTTATATGGGCGCTCATGACCGCGCAGTTGAGAGCCCCACAAACTAAAACATCATCATCATCTGTCAAAAATTCTCGAGAAAATTGATTTTTAAGTTTTGCGAGCATCTTCAATTTACCAAACGGAAGGCCATACTTCGGTGGGTTGCGTAGCTCTGTGGTAGAGCACTTGCCTTTAACGCGGATGAACTTGGTTTAATTCCCAGCAGAAGCAGTGTGTTAAACAAAGGTGCATGATCCACGAGCATTTATGTGACGCGTAAAACACATAAGGCTGTTGAAAAGTGGTAACATTCGAAACTGATAATCGCTGGTCTATTTTCGATGATTAGTTTTTTACCCAGTCAGAACAGAGAAAGAGTACACGTCTGTTACAAGGATCCGGCGGCGTTTTCTCTCCATGGACAACATTGGGCGATAACGGAAAACTACATTCCGTTGCTGTTTCTGTACTGTCGCCATCATATGCGATCTCGAAGAGCTCCACCAGATTTATTTGTTGTATCGGGTAAATGTAAGATTTTTTAGTAAAATTTTATAATCCTTAAGTTGTATATCGTAAGCAATGAGCACGACCTAGTTATGCACTAGTAAACAAAAGCGGTTAAGACTACGCTGTAAGAGACACAGAAGGGTTACGAGTATTAAGCTCCCTACCCTCCTCTTTATTTCTAACGTGCTGCCTTTGCAATTTTCTTTGAACTGAAACAGTTATTCTAGTGCATGCGTTTACGTGACTGAAATATTTAAGTAAGGTACATTACGAAATTAAATAGAAAGGAATATTTGTTTTGTTCTAATGTTTTTTGTTTCCTTTAAAATCCGTTTTATTTTCGAATGTACAGGAACCGGAAAATGGGGAAGTATAAGAGAAAGACAGAAAGTAGGCTCATTTTTGCGGAGCTACAACATAGAATTGCTAATGGGGAAAGTAAAAGAAAATTTGACTAGTTCTTGGGCACGAACGAATGTACGCTAAGGAAGCGACTAAAAGCAGTAAGAATTTCCTTATTTCCATTTTTGTTATTATTGTTGTTGTTGTTGTATATGTACAGTATGGTCTGTTATTCTGTTGTCCTGTAGGCGTAATGCAATGCACCTAAGTTCAATGAGATTTTTATTTGGCTTTGTAGGATTACGCTCCACATCATTTGACAGATTCAAGAAAACGTTCAGTCCAGTCATAGGAAAAGAACTTTTAGATCATCGCTTGGATCTAGACTCCAGATTTTAGGGTGTGACCAGATGACAAATGGTGAGGTTAGGTTTTCATTTTGCAGAGTGGAATAACCTCGATCAGAGATTCAACTGAACTACAAATTCGGCAGGAAATGCGTGGTTGATTGACTTTAGCAAGAAAGAGGATTATCTCTTCGTAGTCCTGAGCAGTACAGCTTGGGGCGGATTAAGGACTTCAACAAAACCCATGTATATCTAATTTTTAATAATGTCAAGTCATGCTTTGATGAGAAGAGGTTTCAACCCTGTAGAATCTTCAACATGGACGAAATAGAAATGTCAACAGTGTCGCACAAGCAAGCTAACGTTCAGTCTCCGAGAGGCAAGAAAATAGTTTGCAAGACAGTGTCAGGTGATAGAGCAGAAACTGTAAAAGCTGTCTGCTACTTCAGCCCTACAGGAATCGACGTCCCACCATCCTTGATTTTCCCTCGTAAATGTGCAAAGCCACAACTCTTTTCTAAACCCCTAGGAGGGACTTTAGGCCTCGTTTCGTGTCAAATTTCATAAAATTCCGTACAAAAATGGGCTGCTGGGAAAAGAAGATAAACGTATAAAAGACAAAATATCGGTAACGAAGAACACTGAATCCATAGACTTAATCTGAACTTATCTGCGCCATCAGATTCAGGAACAAAATGGTTCAAATGGCTCTGAGCACAATGCGACTTAACTTCTGAGGTCATCAGTCGCCTAGAACTTAGAACTAATTAAACCTACCTAACCTAAGGACATCACACACATCCATGCCCGAGGCAGGAATAGAACCTGCGACCGCAGCGGTCGCTCGGTTCCAGACTGTAGAGCCTAGAACCAGACGGCCACTCCGGCCGGCCAGATTCAGGAACAACCAGGTCTAAATCCTAGGAGGGGTCTAATATTTTTGACTTCCCAGGATGTGGTGAAGTCTACAAGAAGAAAATCATAGAAAACTGGATTAAGTGGGATAATTGCTCCCACTGGTGGCATGAAGAATGCACAGGTTATGAAGGAGACGGTGAATTTTCTTGTGAGTTATATTAGTACGTACTCTGTGACTGCATGTAGTGTGTTCTTTATGCCCACTGTTAGACTGGTTGGTAAATTGGCTGGAAAGTTATTTATTGTGCTGCGAAAAGTTGGAGGTACGTGAAGTTGCAGTTGCAGTAGGGAATATTTACGTCACAGCAAGCATTAGATGGACAATGGGCGTGAGAGAACTACAACTATACTACGAGCACTGTTTCTGCCCAATAGCTTGTGAAAATAACTTGCTTTTACACAACTCTTGATCTGTTGCAGTTGCAGTAGGGAATATTTACGTCACAGCAAGCATTAGATGGACAATGGGCGTGAGAGAACTACAACTATGCTACGAGCACTGTTTTTGGCCAATGGCTTGTCAAAATAACTTGCTATTACACAACTCTTGATCTGCGTATAAAAATCGTCCCCTTTAGAACAAACTAACCTTCCTGAAAAATGTGTGACGTTGCGATTCATACCGCTCGAAACCACTGTACAAATTCAGCCTCTGGATGTTTATTTTTCGCGTGCCTATAAAACATCGCACTATCTGGAGCTACGAATTAAAGGATAGCCAGTTCCACGATAAGCTCTACGACAGACTGTTTCACATTCGGTTGCATGCCATCACCGCATTACACCATTTAATGAAATTTAAAAAAAAATAATAAAATGAATATTGATTTGAATATGTTAGAGGATTGAAAATGTTGCTTTATATATTTTTGTTATTTGCTCTTTCAGTACGATTTTTGTTGTAGAACCCCTTATTTACGTGTGGTAATAAAAATTCATTTAGACAGAATTAAGCACATTTCTGCTGATAAATTCATATTAACTGATTAAGAACATTTAGTTGAAAATTGTATAAATTAAATTTCTTTTACGTATTTCGGCCTTGGCACACATTTTCTAAATGCAGTGGTTTTTTAAATAGTTACTGAATTCTTTCCCGGCGTTAGCTATGGAACACAAGACTGTCTCTGTTAGCAGAAAATGGTTAAATATTGCCAAGTGACCTGAACGTTTAATTATCATTGACAAAACACACTTCACTATACGTTTAAGTTATTTGCTTTAGAAATTGAAAGAACCAACAGATTGTTAAACTTCAACGTTAACTATCCGCCTATGAATGCAGAAATGTGAAACCAGTAACAAATTCCGTCAGTCTCAGGATTGCTGTAAAAGAAAAATATTTTCGTAATTCACTGATAATTTTATCTGCTCCCGATTTACGGGTTTGGTTAATTTTTCTTAGCGGAACAATTTTTTAAATGTGCCGCCGCTGCAAATCGTTCGGTCGCGGCACAGCCCAGCAACACCAGCGATAATTGCTAAAAATGCTGAAAATTCTGTAAGGAAATATTATAGATGACAAGGGCAAGCTAATTTACATTAGTAATACACAATTTTGATAAATTATAATGTATTTAGACCACAACAATAATTCAACTTACATTAGTTTGTAATTTCCCCTCTAATGGCGGCTAAAGATAGATACAGACAAAAGAAGTCTACTCATTCATAAAATGCTACGTCACAGGTTCCTCTCTCTCTCAGCTCTCCAGGAAGACGACAAAGAATGCACATTATGTATCCCTATTTATACTATTGCTGCTTATTAATTTCTCTTTGTAATCTTACAACATTATTTTCCTCTGTGGCTAAATTTTACATTTTTTTTTATCGCAGATATTGACATATTTCGTAATTACATTATGAGTATAGAAATATTACAATCATATTATTACAGAAAATATTACAATAATAACGAATGTCCTTTATACAAAATTAAATAATATTTTTTTGTTAAACAATTACAGTACATACGAATTGCTTCATAGCGTACATAGCACAATCAAATGTCATTTCCTTTGATTAATATTGTGTATGCTGCCAGGGAACGTTACAACCAGTATGATTCTAAAAGGTATTCGGAAAACCCGTTACAAATTTCTAGGACTTGTACATAATATTTTTAACAGGAAACCATGTCTAGAAACGTATCATTTCCGTGCTACAGTCGTTTGAAAACATGTTTGCTATGTAGGTATGCAACAGGGTAGTCATGGTGAGGGATGGTTATGTCGGATCGGCTGATGTCATTTGCCGTCCATCCTACCTCTCTGGCGTGGTTCGAGTGCAATTCACGTGTCTGTGAGTGTTAGAGTAACATGGTTAAGTACACGTCTGCGTAACACACCGACATGATCTTTCTGTATGACGAAGCTCGCGGTAATGGAAGAGATGCTCGTCGCGTTTATCTAGACCGTTCTCCACAACGCACGACTCTATCGCACACATTTCCGCCACAATTACGCAACGGCTTCCAGAAAGGGTACTTTCGCCGTCAGCAGGCGTGACTGTGGTGCTTCTAGGAGACGCCGCACACCCGAGTTGGAAGAGGTCTCACTGCATCACATTGAACAGAACCGGTCAACGAGTACACGAGCAATTTTTTCGGCTATTAGTGAGTGGAACTGTACAAGAAGTGGTGTATTGGATCACGTCTAACCATTTATTTGCAAAAGTGGGCGCGTTACCAACATATTTTCAAATTGTAGCACGAAAACAGTGCGTTTCTGGACATGGCTTCCACTCCAAAATATTTTCTACTTACTCCTCTCTACAAGTCCCAAAAGTTTGTAACGGGAATTTGTATATGCATTCCTTTAGAGTGAATACCGTCGGCCGCTTTGGCCAAGAGGTTCTACACGCTTCAGTCCCGAACCACGCTGCTGCTACGGTCGCAGGTTCGAATCCTGCTTCGGGCATGGATGTGTGTGATGTCCTTAGGTTAGATAGGTTTATGTAGTTCTAAGTCTTGGGGAGTGATGACCTCAGACGTTAAGTCCCTTAGTGCTTAAAGCCATTTGAACCATTTAAACCAAGAGTGGATACCTAGCTGAACGTCTTGCACTGTTTGTTAACTCCCAAGGAGATGCCTTCGGTCTTGATGGGGTGAACCATTGCGATCACCGTGGTGCGCCTTATTTCATTCGGTGTTCATGGTGCAAGTTAAAAGTTTTCTATTAACTAAACAAACTCTGTTTTTTGCTTTGTTTCACAAATTTTGTTATGTTTACTGCACAACCTAGGTTTCGGGCAATAAGCCCTTTTTCAAATACATGACTGATTACAAAGATGATAAAGAAAAGATAAACATGATCATAAGGCAAATATAAATATCTCAGCCTCTTAATGTGTCCATCTTTGGCTTAATGCAAACTACATCAATGACCATTTTTTTCACAAATTACCTACGGAAACAGACAATTCAGAACTTACAGTAACATGAGTAAACATACTTAGGAATAAAGCTACGCATCAGCCTTAAACTTTTTATCTACTAATGGATGGAGGCTGAAAGTTTTACTTTTGTCTAGGAGTTACGATATCATCTAAAAGAGGTGAATAATGGGGTTTGCTCATTTAGTAATAGGTGTGGGGATATACACATTTTTTTTCTAGCATTTCTAACTGGCTGTATTTGATCCCTTTCCTCTATGTGTAAGACTTACACATCTATTATGTATTTGTGGTTTTTGTTAACGCAATGTTCCGCAAAGGGAGAATCAGGTTTCTTCAACCTCCAGCTTTTATGATGTTCTTTAAGCCTGGTGCAAACTGTCTTCGCAGTCTGTCCAATTTAGCGAGATTGACGCTCCCGGCATATCATTCCATAAACCTCACTTTTTGTGACGGTTGGTTGTTTGTCTGTTGCATTGAACAAGCTGCTGTCTATTGTCTGAGGGACATAGAAAAACACATTTAGTTCTTGTCTGTACTTAACAGTGTCTGAATGTGTTGTCTATGTACTTTCGGACATGTTCGAAAGACCAGACATGTGTTGCGGAAATCCGAAATGACGAGTGAGAGTGTGGTGTCACCGCCAGACACCACACTTGCTAGGTGGTAGCCTTTAAATCGGCCGCGGTCCGTTAGTATACGTCGGACCCGCGTGTCGCCACTATCAGTGATTGCAGACCGAGCGCCGCCACACGGCAGGTCTAGTGAGACTTCCTAGCACTCGCCCCAGTTGTACAACCGACTTTGATAGCAATGGTTCACTGACAAAATACGCTCTCATTTGCCGAGACGATAGTTAGCATAGCCTTCAGATACGTCATTTGCTACGACCTAGCAAGGCGCCATTACCAGTTACTATTGATACTGAATCATGTACAGTCAAGAGCGACGCTCATCATTAATGGATTAAAGTTAAGTATTACACCAGCTACGTCCGTTTTTCTAAATTCTAATTTCCTGGTCCTGTTCCAGAGCTCACGCCAGCCTGCGTGAGCTAAAACGCGTGCCTTTCGGCTTCCTCTAGTACCCGGTGTTGGCTCTCCTGCCAACCCACAACAGAGAGCTTAATGGGTGGGTAACGCTAGTAGTGTGTAACAGGGTCAGAATTTGGGTCGAATGGGAAGTGTGCTCGGGTAGCTGAGGCGTTAAGGCAACCGCTCGCGTTAAGTGCGAGATCCGGAGTCCCGCTCTGGCACAAATTTTCACTTGATACCGTCGATTCATTTCGAAGAACTAATGCTACTAACGTCATTGAAAACCTTTGAATAGTGTCTGTACAGTTCAATGCAAATGCAAAGGACACTGTCAAATACTGACACTGCACTAACTGTATTTCCTGCAAAAGCAAGGCAAGCTGCCGAGAAAATATTCTCTCTCCCTATGCGAGGCACTCACGAACGGTTTTCGACCACTTTGGGCAGTAGACACTTTAACGTGTGGAGGTTTGGATCGGTCCAGGAGGCTAGCACACACAGCTCAAGTGGTTGAGGTGGCTCATTGCAATAAGAGGGAAAGCCGCTTTCGAGTCTCAGCCCGGCACAACTTTTCATTTATCTGTAATGAACCGTGGTCTGGGGGTATCGTCTTTGATTAGTAATCAAAACGTCGTTGGTCTCGTGTTTAAATCCCGCCACCATTGATAAAAATCATCAGCACTGGCGGCCGAAGGCTTCCGGCTTAAGAAGGCATCCTCATTCCGCAACGGACTTGTCAAAGGGGCAGAGAAACGGACAGGCGTTCAGGGTACTGTCTTGTCGCTGCGGTAGGAAACTGCCCGAAAAGACGGAAGATTCAGCAATTATCAACGGCAGAGGAATGCAGAAAGCATAGAAAGCACTGTATTAAAAACACGTAATGTGTGTCCATGAGACATGCGGCCTGTAATTGAAAAAGTATCGCCACGATCTCCCCATTGGCAAAAGATTCCAGACTGGTTTCCCATTCGGATCTCCCGGGAGGGACTGCGAAAGGGGAGGTGACCATGAGAAACAGGTTCAATAATCAACGAAAGGATAACGTTCTATGAGTGTCAGAAATAGCTCGGTAGGCAGCTCAATTTAAGGGGGAGGTACACCTCTAAAAACGGCAATCGCAGAAGTTGAAAAGAAAAACATAGGTGCAAAGAAGGTAAATGCGAAAAAACCGTGGGTAGCAGAAGAAATACTTCAGTTGATTGATGAAAGAATGAAGTACAAAAATGTACAGAGAAATTCAGGAATACAGAAACAAAAACCCCTGAGGAATGAAATAAACAGGAAGCACTCGGAAGCTAAGCCGAAACGTCTGCATAAAAATATGGAGAAATCGAAAAAAGAAATGATTGTCGGAGGGACTGACTCAGCATACAGGAAAATCAAAACTTCGGTGAAATTGAAAGCAAGGGGAGCAATGGGAATTCCACTGTTTAGAGGAGGCAGCGGATAGGCTGTACATTGAAGTCCGCTATGGGGGGGGGGGGGGGGGGGGAAAGACTTGTCTGATGACGTGATAGAAGAAGAAACGTCAGTCGATGTAGATGAGGTAGAGAATCCACTATTAGAATAAAAATTTAAAAGAGTTTTCGAGATCAAATAAGGCAGAAGGAATAGATAACATTCCATCAGAATTGCTAGAATCTTTGGCGATAGTGTCAATAAAACGACTGTTCACGTTGGTGTGTAGAATATATCGGTCTCGCGGTGTACCATCTGACTTTCCGATAAACATCTTCCACACAATTCCAAGGATTGCAAGAACTGACAAGTACGAGAACTATCGCACGATCAGCTTAACATCACACGCATACAAGTTGCTAACATGAATAATATACAGAAGAATGAAAAAGAAAAACGGGGCAGTGTTACATGACGATCAGTTTGGCTCTAGGAAGGGTAAAGCCACCAGAGAGGCAGATCTGACATTACATTTGATAGTAGAAGCAAGACAAAAGAAAGATAAATACACATTCATAGGATTTGGAAAAAGCGTCTGACAATGTTAAATAGTACATGGTGCTCGAAATTCGGAGAAAATTAGGGGTAAGCTATAGAGAAAGACAGGTAATATGCAGTGAAGGAGAACAATAACAACGGAACACCAACAAAGAAATGCTCGGATTAAAAATTTATAAGACAGGGGCGTAGTCTTTCGTCCCTGCTCTTGAACCTGTACATAGAAAAGCAATGACGGAAATAAAAGAATGGTTCAAATATGGAATTAAAATTCAAGGTAAAAGGTGATCAACGATAAATTTCGTTTCTGACATTGCTATCTTCAGTAAAGAAGAATTACAGGATCTGCTGAATGGAAGAAATTTCTTAGAATGTGCGTCTGGAGCAGTAGGTAGTGAAACACAGACTGAGCGAAAACAGGAACAGAAGAGAATCGAAGCATTTGAGATATGGCGCTACAGAAGAATGTTGAAAATGAAATGAGGAGTTTCTGCTCAGGATCGGCAAGAAAAGAAATATATGGAAAGAACACTGGCAATGAGGAGGGACTGCATGGTAAGATGTCTGTTAAGACGACACGGAATAACTGCCATTATACTGAAGGGAGTTGTAGAGGGTACAAACTGAAGGGAGCCAGAGATTGGAGTACATTAAGAAAATAATTGAAGACGTAGATTTCAAGTGCTACTCTGAGATACAGAGGTTTGCACAAGAAAAGAATTCGTTGCGGGCCGCATCAATCCAATCAGAATACTGATAACTCAAGAGAAATTGTAAACCATAAAGCTAACGTAATATCGTAATCCTAATCTGGAAATACATTTCATCAGTTAGATTAGTTAGAAATGATCTGCTGTGTTAGGTTATATTAGGTTCTTCAGTAACGTGCACTCACAAAGCAAAATTTGAGTACTAATTTATGACGTAGCTATATTATTTTAACGAATGATTGTTGTAGTATGTATATGATGCCATGTTTTTCTCTCTTTTACAGATATTGCCCTCCTAAGCGTGTGTAGTTAGGGTGCAAGCAGGTTATTTCACTTAGGTACATAAGTCTGTCGTAGAGAGTTCTCTCCCGCTACCTTGCTGAGTACCTGACATTGCTGTACACAACAGCTAAAGTGCTGCAAGATGTTCGAAATCAAGAGAAAAATAGATTCACTCCTCAGAAAAACACCGTTAGTATAAACAGAGTACAAGTATTAAGAAGGAACCGTAAGAATGGAAGACAAAAAGAGTACTGCTCTGATGAGAAGTCTGTAACGCCAGAATACAGACTTCCTTCAAACTGTTCTACCTGTACGTCGAAGAAGGTATTATGGAAATACACTGCTTGATGTAAGAAACTGAATCAGTGTGAAAAACGGTCGGATTTCAATGTAAATTCGAACATGTGCACACCATCAGGCGTATGTATACGATTAGACCTGTAGAACGACCATCAGAGTGCGTTAGTGTTGTTCTTGTTTAGTGTTGTTACCAGTCATAGTAGGGTATAAAATAGGCATGAATAGAGCTGGATGTTGCCTAAACCCCCCACGTTAGCCGAGAGCGCTAATGCGCTGCTTCGTGGACTCGGGTAGGCGCACCGGCTCCGGATCGAATCCGCCCGGCGGATTAATGACGATGGTCAGTGTGCCGGCCAGCCTGGACGTGGTTTATAGGCGGTTTTCCACATCCCCATAGGTGAATACCGGGCTGGTCCTCACGTCCCGCCTCAGTTACATGGCATGCAGATATCTAGACCCTTTCGCATTATTCCATGGATTACACTAGTCGCAGACATTTGGGGGGTACACTTATTCCATCCCAGGGGGTGTGAGGTGGCGGCAGGTAGGGCATCCGACCACTACTTAATCTAACATTGCCAAATCCGACAAACCATGCCGACCCTGCGTACCTGCGGGAAAAAGGCACCAGCAAAAGAAAAGAAAGATTTGGCTGTTGTCGTCTGCCACGTACTCATTTGAGACAGCGTTATCAGTACCTGATGGAATCTGAAAAGGTCCGATGTTGGGGCATGGAAATGTGAGCACACGTATACTCGTTGCCAAGGTTCCAGTCATCAGCGCAAGAGAGGATGGCTATCCTGCGCGCCAAGCAGATCAGTACCTTTTCACATCCGTACCTAACAAGTGGTGGACTCCCTACTTCATTCTGTGCCATCCTGCAACACTGGTCTGAGACTAGTAGCATATGGATTACGGAATTGCCGTCACGCGCATAAGCTGCAGCTAACACCACAAAAAGTCTAGTTGTTTAGAGTGGTGTCGTAGCTGGGAAGCATGGATTGCTATCGAATAGCGTCGCACTGTGTTCAGCAATGAATCGTGCGTGGCTGTGTCGGCTTGTACGGCGGAGATCTCAGGAGAGGTCGCGTTCTTCGATTGTTTTCGAGAGGCACAACGATGTTGGTCCTGGCCATGGAGGTAAGAATAAGGGGAGATGGCGCTACGTATCCCAGCCGTACTACGTTTTGAAGCCATGGGGGCGTGGCTCGCTGCCATGACACTCTGACCAAAACATTGCCAGTGTGCTATAGCGCTGCGTGTATTACAGTCGCTAATTGCACCATATACGCATGTAACGTCATCACATTGGTTGTTTCAAAGTTTTTGTTTAAAATAAAACCTCGTAAAGGCGAAATTCCGCGTTTCTTCTTATTAAAAATAGTTTTTAAAGTAATATTACGAATAGCTAGTCTTCAATGTAAACGATACAATTTTGTTAATTCAGTAATAAACATGTACCACAAACTAAATAATAGAAACTGAAAACTAAGTTAGCTATACCCTCCCTCCAAAGCCCCATAAATACATCTTGTTTGTAATACGTACTGGGACATTTCAGTTGCGTTACACTACTGGGAAACACTGTTCATTACCACCAATATTTACTGAAATACGGTACATAGAATGGCAAATCTACACAGTGTCCTGTTTAGGCCTATACTTTACGCCAGTTAATGTAGTGTTAGCTTTTAATTTGGTACATGATGAAGACAAAGTGAGTTACTCAACACTTCGATTATGGACGATACGTACGTATTATACTGAAACGTGAACTTGAAAACTAATAATTTAATTTTTTGAATTAACATACCTATTGCAAATGTTTTGGGTGTGTAGGGAAAACTGATGGTACAGCATTTTCTCGGAGCCTATAAAGGCACATTTGCATGCCGAGCGTGAGTTTCCTCGGAAACGCGAAATATTAATTAAATAAATAATCAGTGACAAATAAATAAAGCCTATGGCACACAACTGCAGCGCTGTGTCGCTGATAAAACAAAAGCACAATTACGTTACTCGTATGTTTGATTAAGAAAGGGGAGCTCTGGTTGAAGTGGTGCGAGAAGCACGTATTTTATTTTATTGTCTGGCACACCGCCATATTTCATGTTATAGAAAATTACTGCGAGTTGCAACCACACTAGGCACTCGATTCTGTAAAGAATTTATATTTATAAAAGTAAGTAGGATTATGAACTGTAGGCTTATTCATTGAATATATCTGATTTAACTAACAGTGTAACTTTTTTATGTTTAGTAGACAATCACCTCTGTACGACGTTTTGGCATGGCTGGCAAATTATTGTAATATTGAGATTTAGATTATGAGTCCGCACCTACCGCAGCAGTCTTTGGAAACGATTTAACTACGAAGTCCGATTATTTCAATTTTATTTCACGGTCAACTACGAGTAACATTGCCTTTACGAAAAAGCCATTGTCAAGCGTCTGATACCGAATAATTATCCAGATAAGCAAATATCAATTACAATTACAATCACCATCATACAGAATAATTAACATTAAAATAATTAATATTTTATTTGATTTTTATTTTATTTATTTTATATTGGCGACCGTGACAGGACTTGTTATTTTGTCATTTGTTACATTGTTCTCTTTGTTTCATGTAAAAAATCAACTTTCTGGACCTGGACGTCAATGTATGAGAGATAACAAAATTTGAAGACATTGCAATTCTGAAATTTTGCCGGAAGACGCAAAGAAGCTTCCAGCAAAATAAGGTAAGATGCAGCATCCTTGCATTGGCAGGCTTGACCAGACGTATAATTCAGTGTATTAGCTTTTCAGTAAATTCTGTAGTGTTTCTTTTCCGCATAACAGTTTCAGTGATAAATTTCATTCTCAGTACTTTTCCCTAAACAATAACGTATGCAACAATACCAATACACGAGTGTACAATATGGCCGACTTCTGTACGATACGTAGTAACATGGACAGCAGCCATTACCAATAATCTCAAATTCAGTTTATATTTTTAAATTAATAGACAGCCATTGTTGCTACGAGCGATTCATGCTCAACTGCATTTTATTTTAAAATCAGTGTCAAATATTTTCTTGAAACATATTTCACGTGTGGCATGGTAATAACTAGAAAACAATACGCAAAAATGGAACAGCAAGGACGTACTATTCAGACGCAATCCGACTCGGACGTGAGACAAGTGTTAGAAAATGACTTTACGACAGCAACCGGTAGTGACGATTCATCAAACATTGACGCAAGTGTTGACGAAAATTGTGACAATAGGCCGTCCACCACAAAAATTTCAAAGTCTCAATCAGAGCCCATGTTAATGCATGACGTCACGTCTAATGACGCGGCGGGGGCAGAGACCTTGCAAACGGTAAACATTGCCGACATGTTACAAATGTTTATCAAACAGAACGCCGAAAACATGGCAACCTTAAAGACACAAAATGACGCAATTAAATCTGACCTCATAGCACTCAAGACAGGTAATGACACTTTATGTAAACGTGTGGAACTTATAGACGCCACACTGACCAAACAGATGACTGAACTCAGTACTAAATTTTCCCAGCTTAATACGAGACAAGAAAAGACTACAACTGACGTAGCACTTTTACAGACACAAATAAAAAACCTTAATGTCACGTGTGAAGTTCTTACTGAACAAATTCAAACATATCCTTCAGTACATGACAACCTTGAAAAACGAATTACTGACGTACAGAATAAATTTGACAATGTTGAACAACACCTGACTGACATCTTACAATCTGATGCCACAGCTCATTTTGAAAATATTAATAAAGAATTTAATGATTGGGTAGTGAACAAAGACAAACATTTTGATACATGCTTACGTGAAAATTTACCAACAATTGTTCACGACTCCGTAGCGCAATACATTACTAATAACAAACAGCTGATCAGTGACGCAGTACAATCCGTCACTGCACCCATGGGACAATTCACCGATCGACCACAGTCTGAATGTAACGAAAATATCAGTCAAAATGTACAGTTCAGAAACCAATATACATTCGAGTATGATACACACATTCCGCACACGACAAATACACAAGAACAAAACGCACCACGACTACAACACATACCACGATGTGCAAACACAAACACAAGCTATTATCATGGTAAACCACAGCAACATTATCGTAATTACTCGCCAGCTGGACATAGCAGTAATTACAGTGGGACAAATCCATATCATAATGCAAAGGAAGACGAAAGCTTAATGAAACACAGGCAATTTCAGATTTTTATTCCAGAAAAACGAACCATTCATCCGGTGATTTTTCTTAAATCTTTTAGTAACGCATTTCCATGCACTTGGAGTGACCAGAAAAAGATTTCATATATTGTCGGTTACATCCAAGGCGATGCAGCTGTCTGGGCATACAGTCAAGCTGACGTATGTACCACGTACAGTGAGTTTGAGTGTGCTTTTCTGAACAAATTCTGGTCGCAATCCGTCCAGGAGCGACTCAGAAGACAAATTTTAGAACCTGAAACTTTTAACAGTAAAAATGGCAACTTACGCAGATATTTTGAAAAATACTTGAACATGGGACACTTTTTAGACGAACCAGTCGCAACGCGTGATATACTCCGTGCGTTGAAGGCCAAATTGCCTTTCAACATTAAAGAAAAACTTCTACATATCCCGGATGACGATTCAGATTATTTTTTAACAGCTTTAGATTCGGTTGACATGTTACTTGAAGACCAGCGCTTCGCGCGGCAAAACAGCAGCCACAATGTTTACACTAGTGGTATGCAAAACATGCAGGCTTGCCAACACAATTCTGGCGCGCCCACAGTTGGATACGCGGTACAACAAAAACAGCAAACTCACATGCCGTCTCAGTGCGGAAATCAAAATCAACACGCGTATTCCAATACAAACAATAGTTACAACAGTAATAACACTTCATGCGGCAATCCATACAAAAGGCACCGCGGTAATAACTACAACGGTAACAACGGATACAAAGGTAATAACAAAAACACAAACAGAAATAGAAATAATAATAACTACGAGCCAAGACAGCATCAAGGTTGGACTCGTAACGATCAGTACTTTCATTCAAACTCTGCTTTACCACAGCAGCCACCAGGACAAAATTGGAGCATACCTTACGACCGACAGGTAAGTTATAATGCGCAACAGCAACAACAACCGCAAAAGTTTGGAGATCATAATAGGCAATATCCGAATGTGAATATAATAGAAATGACACCTGATGCACAACCTCAATCTGTGTCAGTACCTAGTACAAATGCTAATCCAACAAACTAGAAACAGTCACTACTTTGCCCCAGGTCGTGGCTGAAGAATTCTTGGGGGGCGGCTTCAATGTTAATCAGTTATTTGACACCACACTTGAACAACAGAATAATGATATGCCGAGTAATTCTAAACAAAAACTACCTGTTTTATTTATAAGATACAACCACAATAACAATATATCAGATGAACTTTTACAAGACAGTATACAATGTCGTTTAAACACAAATGAAATTGTTTTAGCATCCACTACTGGTGTAGTAGGTGGGATTCCAACTACTATTGTCCTAGATACAGGTGCAGCTGTGAGCGTTTTATCTTTTAATTTTTATAAAAAGATGTGTGAATTGGAACCTGTGCCTGAGTTTCCTGCCCAAAACTGTAAAATAACTACTGCACTAGGTAATAAGTCATGTAGGGTTACGAAGCAAGTTTTTGTAAACGTTAAAATAGGTAATGGAACCGTACAATGGCCATTCCTGGTTGTACAAAACCTTGTGACTAATTGCATATTAGGAATAGATATTATGAGCGAGAAGGACTGCATTATAGACTTCTCCAAAGGTAAATGTATTTTAAATGATAAAAGCAGGGTAATTATTATTGATTTGGACAGGAGAACTCTAAAGCATGACAAACACTGTACAGGGTACAAGGTTCAGTTAGTACTTGACAAAGACATTCAAGACATGCAAACACACTCATCTGACGCAGAGCTAATGGACTTGAAAACATTGCTTGATCATAAGATAAGTGAAGCTACAGCTCTCAGTGTACATGAACGTATAAAACTACAGGAAGTGTTATCCAAATATTTACAAGTTTTTACCAAACGATTAGGTGTTATCAACACGTATGTGTACAAGATTGAAGTTAAGCCTCACAAGATCTTCTACCATAAGACATATAACGTACCGTTATCTCAACGACCTGCTGTGTGGCAAGAATTAAAACAAATGTTAGACTGGAAGGTCATTGAACCATCCACCTCACCTTACTGTAGTCCTCTACTTGTTGTCAAAAAATCAAATGGAAGCATTAGGTTAGTGTTAGACGCACGAGCTATTAATGAAATAATTTTACCGGTTCACACAAAACCTGAAAATTTAGAAGAGCAATTACAGAAATTTCTAGATGCAAAATATTTTTCCACAATAGATCTCGCTAATTCGTTTTGGCAGGTGGGTATCACTCCTGATTCTCGGAAATATACTGCATTTATGTTCGGGGGGCGAACCTATCAGTTTTGTGTTCTACCCTTCGGACTGAATGTCAGCTCTGGGGTATTCATTACAGCCCTGGATACCGTGCTAGGCGACGATTTAGTTGAGACAGTCACACACTATGTAGATGATATACTGATAGCTACACAATCCTGGAATGAACACGTTGACACACTTCAAAGAATTTTAGAAAAATTTGCACAAGCTGCAGTCACAGCCAACCTAAGAAAATCAAAATTTGGTTGCAGTGAGATAAAATATTTAGGACATATCATTAATTCACAGGGCATACGTCCTGATCCCAGTAAATTAGATGCTATCAGAAACTTTCCTAGCCCTCGAACTAAAAAGCAGTTAAAATCATTCCTTGGGCTATGTTCATTTTTCAGACGTTTTTTGCCACAACCACTTTTGAACAGTAAACATCTGCTAAATCTACTCAGAAAGAATCAAGTTTGGATCTGGTCGGAACAGTGCCAGAATGACTTTAATACAATTAAACATGCTTTAGTGAATGCTAACATATTGAGCCATCCAGATTTCAATTTAGATTTTTGTATGACTTGTGACGCTTCACGTACTGGCTTGGGCTGTTGCTTATTTCAAGTTGTAAAGAATAAAGAAAAGGAACAGATAAGAATTATTGGGTTTGCAAGTCGTACTTTAACTGAATGTGAGCGTACATACTCGACTACTGAGTTAGAAACACTTTCCATAGTATGGGCATTCAAGAAATTCAATTATTATTTATTTGGAAAACATACAGTAATTTACACCGATCACCAGGCCCTGACATTTTTGTTAACTTGTAAACTTGTACATCCTAGACTATCACGATGGGCAGTTACACTTCAGAACTACTCTTTTGAAATTAAGTACATAAGAGGTAAGGACAACACCATTGCGGACACTTTGTCTAGACTTCCACAAGGTATGAATGATACCAACAGTGACTTAGAAAATATAAATGACTACAGGATTCTCTTAATGCAAGACAAGCAGTATCACCAATATTATATTGATATGTGCAGAAACATGGCTGAATTACAAAAATCTGATCCTCACTGGTATAAGATAATAACATTACTGGTAGAAAAACAAAATCATCCTTCGACTAAGTATTACAAGTTACACAATGATGTGTTATTTTATCGACGACATCCAAATGCTACTAACTGGTGTGTATGCATTCCCGAAGAGTCTGAACGTAATTTAATTTGGCACACACACTTAGTTTGGGGTCATTATGGGACGAAAAAGTGTTTGGCAAAGCTCAGCACATACTGTTATTTTAGCAATATGAGAAGAAAAATTTACAGGGAACTGAAAACATGTGTCATATGTCAAAAATCAAAACCTCAGAATTTATCCACAAAAACAGATTTACATTCTATTTTACCCAGTAAACCCCTGGAAATTCTGTGTACTGACATCAGTGGACCGCATCCAGCAAGCTCTGGAGGCGTCAAATATATCTTAGCTTTTTACGATGTATTTTCTAAACATGTAAAACTTTATGCTTTAAAATCCGCCACTGCAAGTGCTATAATACGAAGATTCTCAAGTGATTACCTGACGCACGTGGGAAAACCTAAAGCAATTCTGTCAGATAATGCAGCATACTACTCTGGGTACAAATGGAGAAATTTCTTGAAGGACAATAACATTAAAAGTATATTTATTTCGAGGTTTAGTCCACAATGTAACGCGACTGAGAGACTTTTCCGAGAATTAAATCGATTCATGAGGACCTATATTTCATCAAAACATACTAATTGGGTGTCCTACCTAAGTCTTTTCGAAGACGTACACAATAACTTAAATATTTACGATACAAATTACACACCTAACGAGATCATGTTCAATTGCAAACAGAACGATCAGTGGATAGAACCATTACCTAAGTTGTCAGACAAGGAAATCACACCTGAACAGAAAATAAAAGAAGTATTGACTACATTGACACATCACGCACAAATACGAAACAAACATCACAGAAACATAATAAAAAGAAAACAAAAATTCGAGGTAGGAATGCTTGTACTACTTCGTACTCATCATAAATCTGTTGCACTCAAACGACGCAACGCTAAGTGGCGTCTGCTATATGAAGGACCTTATATAATTGTTAACATACCGCACCCTGGTGCGTATCTGTTACAACATCGTAGAACTAACAAAATTATTGGGCTATACGCACACCGAGATCTTAGAGCATTTCATGCTGAATAATGTCAAAGTCATACCCATCAAAACATTGCTAAGCAACTCGTTACAACACAGATAATAAGTAGTATAGAAATTTTCATTTCAGCGTTCCAGAGTCGCAGTTGAAGACAGAAGAACTTTTTTTTCAACGCCGCGGCTCCACCGAGAAGACTGAATATTAAAGTAAAATTTATGATTACGTAGCAGTGAATGACATATTAATTTTTCACGGAACATTTGTGACTGTAGGTACCACTGACTTGGTATGACACCTGACGAACTGACAGACGTCATCTGTGAAGCGATCTTTTACTTTGAGAAATAGATTAGACGCACATCTCTCAACACGAAAAGCATCTACCAGTAGTCAAGGCCACACAGACACTCTACACACACGCACAAAACGCGAGGAATCGAACATTTTCTCTCTCTTACTATTTTGAATATTTATTGAGTAGTGAAAACGCCTGGTCTTGCCTACTGATGTAATGAATGTTGTGTCTAACCTATCTTAATTTCAGGTGACATCACAAAACCGATAAAGAGGACGTAAATATCTGCAATTCATGTAATCAAATGTGACACAATGTAATAACCTATAGCGATGTAATGATGATGTAAACATGTTTATGTGCAACTGTATTATGTTTATACTAAGAAAATATGTGACGTGTGTATGTATAATTACTTTTTTTTTTAACTGATGTATCATGTAAAAATTTGAACAAAACGAATGCCAAAAAGACATTGCATAGTGAACCTCTGTTCACGGACATTAACGAACATTACTAACTCTGCAACTACGCAGAAACCTATGTGAAGGAAACGGTTAATGCCATTCATTATGCATCGTACCTATGTAAACGCGATGAACGATTTCCTTGATTAATAACTACGAACATTTAGGTGAGCTATATTCAGCAAAAAACTGAAAATGTGAAGTGCATAATTCGTGCATCGTCTAGTGACATTACTACAGTACCTAACTTCAAGATGTTAACTGGATTAAATGGACACAAAGTGCCTGTCCAGAAAACAACACGACGGGTGGAAGAATTTTGGTTGGAACTTCAGGGAATGAAATGTTCTCGAAATGTGACGGACACTCTTACCTGGACTGTCCTAGGATCTTCATATGTGCCGTCCGAGGTTCTACAACCAAGCTTCCACGGAATGTAAAAAACGAACTGCACGTGGACCAATTACTCGGCGGGTCACGTCTGATCTGTAATAAGCAATGCTTTTACTCACAACGAACTGCATCACAACGACTATAATGAAAATAGGAAATGGACACGCTTATGTATTAATCACGTTGTTATACAACGATGTTACTGTGATCAAAAAACTTTACCACGACGATACTAACCTGTAAAAAATTATTGTGCAGCAGATGAATATGAACTGTGATAACGACACGATGTGTATAGGTCAACGCACCTGAAACATACGGACATTTTTCTTTGAAGTATTTCAAAACAATACTATGTAACTAAGAACATTCAACAATCTAAGTTGTATTGTGTTATAACGAATATTGTAAATTTAAAACTAAGTTACCTGTCATAGAATGTAGTCTTCATATGTAATTTTGGTTGAATATTTTCTTGGTGCAACGACTGAGAGACGCGCGCACACGAACAATATGAACTGCAATACTGTGCCGCGTGATCTAACTGTACGCACTCTATCTGCCAACATAAGAACTTTTACGGCGCACCCGCGTCATTCAAAGTTTGTATATAATGTGTATAATGTAGGTCATGTAAATAGTTGTAGATAACTTGGATTTTCTTGTGCCTTTAGGTGAATTGCTCGCCTGCAGGTGTGTCCTTTCGCCTCGCAATTCAGGGGGCAATATAAAGGCACATTTGCATGCCGAGCGTGAGTTTCCTCGGAAACGCGAAATATTAATTAAATAAATAATCAGTGACAAATAAATAAAGCCTATGGCACACAACTGCAGCGCTGTGTCGCTGATAAAACAAAAGCACAATTACGTTACTCGTATGTTTGATTAAGAAAGGGGAGCTCTGGTTGAAGTGGTGCGAGAAGCACGTATTTTATTTTATTGTCTGGCACACCGCCATATTTCATGTTATAGAAAATTACTGCGAGTTGCAACCACACTAGGCACTCGATTCTGTAAAGAATTTATATTTATAAAAGTAAGTAGGATTATGAACTGTAGGCTTATTCATTGAATATATCTGATTTAACTAACAGTGTAACTTTTTTATGTTTAGTAGACAATCACCTCTGTACGACGTTTTGGCATGGCTGGCAAATTATTGTAATATTGAGATTTAGATTATGAGTCCGCACCTACCGCAGCAGTCTTTGGAAACGATTTAACTACGAAGTCCGATTATTTCAATTTTATTTCACGGTCAACTACGAGTAACATTGCCTTTACGAAAAAGCCATTGTCAAGCGTCTGATACCGAATAATTATCCAGATAAGCAAATATCAATTACAATTACAATCACCATCATACAGAATAATTAACATTAAAATAATTAATATTTTATTTGATTTTTATTTTATTTATTTTATAAGCCTTACTGTTGAGAGGGAAGTTCGGTCTATGTCCTCTTATCGGAAACGCTGAGAACATATAGTGCTCCATTTAGACGCACGCCAATTCTTCCTCCTCACGGCATTCTCCCACAGAGCTTTCCGACTTTCATTTTTAGGAAATCTAAAATCATACAGGAGAAAAACACGCTATAGTACAAGTACCGATGTAGCACACGTTCATTCACAATGAAGTTGTAAAATCACACTTAACGAGACAACTTACACATGGAATGTTATTCCCTTCGATTTCGCATCACAAT
Source organism: Schistocerca cancellata (assembly GCF_023864275.1). Classification (NCBI taxonomy): domain Eukaryota; kingdom Metazoa; phylum Arthropoda; class Insecta; order Orthoptera; family Acrididae; genus Schistocerca; species Schistocerca cancellata. Next base: position 718,844,003 of record NC_064630.1, read on the forward strand.
CAGAAAGATTCGTACATCCGAACACCACACAAGTCACCACAATAGCGCAAAATCCTTCCAAAAGCGAGCGACAAGCCTATGCACACAAGCTTACAGCAGCAATGTTTTGGTCGGATTTAGACGGCTACCCTCGGCTTCACATAGCTTCGCAGCTGTGACGTCAGGGCGTCTCCCTCTATTCTTACCTCCATGGTCCTGGCATTATGGTGTGGGGAGCTATTAACTCTGATGGCAAAAAGGTATTTGAACTATCATACTACGGTATCGTTGTGACATTTTTCAACACGACAATGCACGTGTCTCGGTGAGACCTGTCCCTGTGAACAGCCTGCGCACTGTTGAGGAACATTCATGGCCAGCAAGATTCCCAGGTCTGTCTCCGACAGAACAAATGTGAGATCAGCTCGGACGCGTATTCTGTCCCAGGGACCAGTTAACAACAGTTGTCGTCCAGTTTGCCTCAGCGGAGGATATAAAGGCTTTCTGACACCATTTTTAACCGAACAAGTGCATGCATCGAGTCCGGAGAGGGTGCAAGATCACACTGATAATGAATTTATAGTGCCAGGTTCTTTGTAAATTTTACTCGATTCTGTATTCGCTGAAATAACACCACATATCATTTCAGCCTGGTAAGTGTCATTTCGTTTTCTCTTCCCCTTCTGGGTCCTTAATTTTTTTTTTGTCAATGTTCCGATGTGTGACTGGAAACTCAGAGTGAAAACACGCCAATGATAAAATTCACGGATGACATTGTTATAATCTGTGAAAGTGAGAAAGAATTACTCGGCATGTTATAGGGAGTGAAACGCCTACTGAACATAGGATTCATGTTGAGAGTAAACAGAAACATACCAATCAATTACAAAACAAACATTGACGAGCAGCGGAGTTGCTGCTGTCGACAAACTGAAGATCAAAATTAGGGACCAGACAGCAGGCAAAGCGACGGAATTCTGCTAAACTGACGATAAAATGCTGCGTTACGATTGAAGCCGGAGGACTTAACAAGCAAAGTAGCACGAACGTTGCATAAGGGGTCTACAAGTATTATTTAGTTTGAGAAATGAATTTCGGAGAATGTACGTCTGGAGTACAATGTTGTTTCGAAAGAACTAATCAATCGTTGGAAAACCGAGAAAGAAGACAACAGAACCGTCTGAGCTTTGTTGTTGCAGAAGTATGACGAAAATTACGTTATCTGATAAGTTACGAAAAGAAAAATCTCTAAGCAGCATCAATGAGGGCAATGATTTGTGGTAAACACTGATAACATGAAGGGATGGGATGATAGGACACGTTTCATACCATTACGAATTAACTTGTCGACGGGACGTTAAACACTAATCTCCTCCTCCTCCTCACGAAATAACTACCAGGGTACTAGAAGAATTATTAGGAAGATAAGGTTAAAATATGTACAACAAATAACTGAGGAGATTACTTGAAAGTGCTTCTTTGAAATGAAGACGTTGACAGTATCTGGGAAAACGTATAGGCTGCGCTACAGAGTTCAGAAGACCGAATACCTGAAAAAGAAACCAGTGCTGCATGATTGAACGCCTATGTATTTCGGCTTTGGTCAGTGCTGACGTCTTTCAACTCGCCAAATCATATCAGATTTTCAGTCCAGTTCTTCTTTGCTGAAGTGCAAACCAAAGACGTTGTCTTGATGGACAACGGCTTCAGCTCGCTAAATCGCAGCATTGACAACCTTCAGATGCGGCTGATGTATAATCTGGTATACGATTACCATGTGCAGTAGCACTGTGCTGATGCCAGTCTTCGGTACTGCCACCTGCTATATCTTACCCAGCGACTGCCATGAAACCAGCCCCCCCCCCCCCCCCAGATTTGTTAGATAAAATATCCTGGCGACGATGATCCTGATCGATAGAAGGCCACAGAAATTTAAGGAGCGAAACATGTAGGAAAAATTTTATGTAATGGTACGTGCCCGTCGAGCTTCGGGTACATTTGGCACCCCTCGATTTCTCTTGTCTCGAGTCGGGGGACGTGCGCACCACGGCGCCCTCGTGATTTTGATGTGTGTGTAACGGGGAGGGACGGCGGAAGTTGGTTATGGTGGCCTGGAAGAAGTCGGTGACCACTTGAATGAGCGCAGAGCCGTCGGCGTGGAGACAGTCAGCTGTTGCGAGGGCGTGCAGCAGGGCCGAAGTGAGTTGCGCATCCAGCTATTTCTCGGTGTATCAAGATTTGGAGGGTTGGTGGGTAACTTGGGAGGGCGTTCACGTCCGTGTTTTGCTTCCATGGGCTTTTAAAATGAAAATTTTGATGAGATATTCTGGCTTCTTATTCATCACTGTATTGAGGTACCCACGTGTGTCTAAAATTGTCACGGTTCTGTGTGTCGCTTTGGAGAGCGTAAGCCACATGGTGGGTGTGGTGTCACCGCCAGTCACCACACTTGCTAGGTGGTAGCCTTTAAATCGGCCGCGGTCCGTTAGTATACGTCGGACTCGCGTGTCGCCACTATCAGGGAATTGCAGACCGAGCGCCGCCACACGGCAGGTCTAGAGAGACGTCCTAGCACTCGCCCCAGTTGTACAGCCGACTTTGCTAGCGATGGTTAACGGAGTTGGCTCGCAGGGCGCATTCTTCGCTGCCTCGGCCGTGCTGTGTATCTGGTTTTGGGGGCCTCTGGTGAGGTGCGTCGGCATCTCAATCAGCTGCGCCTCTGTCGTCGCACGGGATCTGCCGCTCCCCGTCTGCTTTCAGCGACAGCGCCGTTCGGTCAGCGCCCTGGGGACCCATCTACCGGCTCGCCTCAGCCCCAGGTGTTACCGACGATGCCTTCCATTTTGCCTCATGGCGACGCGCCGCCGCCGCCGCCGCCGCCGCCGCCGCCGCCGCCTGTTCTCCCGCCGGCGACGCCCGCAGTGGACGCGTCGCTGCAACCGCCGGTTGCCTCCCTGGGTCACGCGCCGCCGATCGCTTCCCGTGACCAGTTGTCCTCCGCCATGTAATTCTTGCCCGCTCCGGACCATATGTCGTCTTCGCCCGTCGGGTGCCCCGGCTCGATGGAGGTCGAGCTTCCGGCCCCTCCTGTCTCTCTAAGGGCGCATACCCCGCATGTTGGCGTGCACCCTGAAGCAGGTTTTCAGGCGTTTCCTAGCTCCCCTCGGGCCGAATGGCAGGGTGCGGGTGGCACAGCCTCGCCTGTTATTAGGCTCCCCACCTCGTCGCATACGCCAACATGGGGTCCTCTCCACGGCGGGCGGAAGCCATATACCATAACCGTCCGCCGATTTGCGGGGGAGGAATGTGGTGTCACCGCCAGACACCACACTTGCTAGGTGGTAGCCTTTAAATCGGCCGCGGTCCGTTAGTATACGTCGGACCCGCGTGTCGCCACTATCAGTGATTGCAGACCGAGCGCCGCCACACGGCAGGTCTAGAGAGACGTCCTAGCACTCGCCCCAGTTGTACAGCCGACTTTGCTAGCGATGGTTCACTGACAAATTAAGCTCTCATTTGCCGAGACGATAGTTAGCATAGCCTTTAGCTACGTCATTTGCTACGATCTAGCAAGGCGCCATTATCATTTGCTATTTATCTTGTGATGCATGTACCGTCAGACCGATGTTCACCAATTATGGATTAAAGTTAAGTATTCCAGAAGCTACATACCTTTTTTACTAGACTCAACTCCTATAACAGTTCCAGACCTCACGCCAGCCTGCGTGAGCTTAAACGCGTGCCTTTCGGCTTCCTCAGAGTGGCCTGGTTGCCTTGCCAAGTCACAACAGTGGGGCCATTATCCTTAGGCCTGTTCTTCTTATTGAGAAGTTATATAGCGTGTTTAGCAGCAAATTGTTACGATTTTTTTGGCACGTCACCTAATCATAAGTTCTTGGTATTCTGAAGACGAGGACTAAATTGCTTCCTGCCGAAGTGATGTGTGTGGGACTGGGGCCAGTGCCACTCCTACAATATGTGATCAAAAGTACCCGGACACCTGGCTGAAAATGACTTGCAAGTTCTTGGCGCACTCTATCAGTAATATTGGAATTCAATATGGTGTTGGCCCACACTTAGCTTTGATGACAGCTTCCACTCTCTCAGGCATACGTTCAATCAGGTGCTGGAACGTTTCTTGGGGAATGGCAGCCCATCCTTCACGGAGTGCTGCACAGAGGAGAGGTATCGATGTCGGTCGGTGCGGCCTGGCACGAAGTCGGCGTTCCAAAACATCCCAAAGGTGTTCTGTAGGATTCAGGTCAGGATTCTGTGTAGGCCAGACCACTACAGGGATGTTATTGTTGTGTAACCACACTCCGCCACAGGCCGTGCATTATGAACAGGTGCTCGATCGTGTTGAAAGATGCAATCGCCATACCCGAATTGCTCTTCGACAGTGGGAAGCAAGAATCAGTGTAGGCAAAATCAGAGTATTCCTGTGCTGTGATAGCGTCACGCAAAACAACAAGGGGTACAAACCGCCGCCATGACAAACACGACCGCCTCCGAATGTTACTGTTGGCACTACGCTGGCAGATGACGCTCACCCGGCATTCGCCATACCCACACCCTGCCATCGGATCGCCACATTGTGTACCGCGATTCGTAACTCCACACAACGATTTTCCACTGTTCAATCAGCCAGTGTTTACGATTCTTACACCACGCGAGGCGTCGTTTGGCATTTACTGGCGTGGTGTGTGGCTTATGAGCAGCCGCTCAAACATGAAATCCAAGTTTTCTGACCTCCCGCCTAACTGTCATAGTATTTGCAGTGGATCCTGATGCAGTTTGGAATTCCTGTGTGATGGTCTGGATAGATGTTTGCCTTTACACATTACGACCCTCTTCAATTGTCGGCTGTCTCTGACAGTCAACAGACGAGGTCGGCCTGTACATTTTTGTGGTATATTAACCTGTACATTAAATCATTGTCGTAGCGCGGGGTAGCCTAGCGGTCTACGGCGCCTTCTCACGGTTTCTAGCGGCTCTCCCCCCCCTACCCCCCCCCCCACCACCGACCGGCAACGGTGTGTGTGTTGTTCTTAGCGTACGTTAATTTAAGTCAGGTTAAGTAGAGTGTAAGCTTAGGGAGCGATGATCTCAGCAGTTTGGTCAAATAAGAGCATACCACATATTTCCAAACCACTGTCAAATGTAAAGCCAGTAGTTGTCCTGTTACTGTTTAGTAAGAAAACTGGAAGAGCACGGCCGTAGTTGGCAGACCTGGTAAATTAAGCTTTAATATACAGATTTTTGAGTGTTTGCTCTGTTCAGTATAAAATTTCAAATTTTATGAAGTAGTTCTTGAGAACGAGAATTGTAATCAAGAACAGCTGCCAACATGAGCAACGTAGAAGTAAATACCGTTGGGGTAGTGAAGCAACTTAAATCACTTAATAAACGCAAGTCTTCTGGTTCAGACTGTATATCAATTAGGTTCCTTTCGGAGTATGTTGATGCATTAGCTCCATACTTAACAATCATATACAGCCGTTCGCTCAACGAAAGATCCATGGGACCGATGACCTCTGCAGTTTGGTCCCTTTAATAAAAAAAACAACAAAAAAAAAGATCCATACCCAAAGTCTGGAAATTTGCACAGGTCACACCAATATTCAAGGAAGGTAGTAGGAGTAATTAACTTAAGTACTTAATTCACTATCGTTAACGTCGATATGCAGCAGGATTTTGGAACATATATTGTTTTCGAACATTATAAGTTACCTCGAAGAAAACCGTCTATTGACAAATAGACAACATGGATTTAGAAAACATCGTTCTTGTGAAACACAACTAGCTCATTATTCGCATGAAGTTTTGAGTGCTATTGACAGGGGATTGCAAATCGATTCCATATTTATGGATTTCGAGAAAGCTTTTGACACTGTACCACACAAGCGGCTTATAGTGAAATTGCGTGCTTATGGAATATCGTCTCAGTTATGTGACTGGATTTGTGACTTTCTGTCGGAGAGGTCACTGTTCGTAGTAACTGACGGAAAGTCATCGAGTAGAACAGAAGTGATTTCTGGCGTTCCCCAAGGAAGTGTTATAGGCCCTTTGCTGTTCCTTATCTATATAAACGATTTGGGAGACAATCTGAACAGCCGTCTTAGGTTGTTTGCAGATGACACTGTCGATTATCGACTAATGAAGTCATCAGAAGATCAAAACAAATTGCAAAACTATTTAGAAATGATATCTGAATGATGCGAAAAATGGTAGTTAACCATAAATAACGAAAAGTGTGAGGTTATCCATATGAGTGGTAAAAGGAATCCGTTAAACTTCTGTTACACGATAAATCAGTCGAATATAAAGGCCATAAATTCAACTAAACACCTAAGAATTACAGTTACGAACAACTTAAATTGGAAAGAATACACAGAAAATGTTTTGGAGAAGGCTAACCAAATGTAAGACACGTACTAAGGAGACTGCACACACTACGCGTGTAGGTCCTCTTGTAGAATGCTGCTGCGCGGTGTGGAATCCTTACCAGACGGAGTACATCGAAAAAGTTCAAAGAAGGGCAGCACGTTTTGCATTATCGCGAAATATGGAAGAGAGTGTCACTGACATGATACAGGATTTGGGCTGGACATCATTAAGACAAAGGCGTTTTTCGTTGCGACGGAATCTACTCCCGAAGTTCCAATCAGCAACTTTCTCCTCCGAATGCAAAAATATTTTGTTGACACCGACCTACATAAGGAGAAACGATCACCACGACAAAATGAGTCAAATCTGAGATCGTAAGGAAACATATATGTGTTCGTTCTTTTCGCGCACTATACGAGATTCGAATAATAGAGAATTGTTGCAGGCGCTACAGCCTAGAAACCACGCGTCCGGTACGGTCGCAGGTTCGAATCCTGCCTCGGGTATGGATGTGTGTTATGTCCTTAGGTTAGTTAGGTTTAAGTAGTTCTAAGCTCTAGGGGACTGATGACCTTAGAAGTTAAGTCCCATAGTGCTCAGAGCCATTTGAACCATTTTTTAGAATTGTGATAGTGGTTCGATGAACCCTCTGCCACGCACTTAAATGTGATTTGCAGAGTATCCATGTTGATGTAGATGAATTTTGCAAGAAGCATAATTCTTATAATTGCATTTTGCTGGCCTCGGTCTGATTATGCTTGTTTGTGTTTTGATGTGCTTGCCCAGTTCTTGTTAACTTCAAATTTTCTGAAGTCGTTCTTGATGACCTGGAGCAGAACGTCACATGTTTAACATTTGTCATCCATGCACACACACACACACACACACACACACACACATATATATATATATATATATATATATATATATTCCAAACCGAACAATCCATTGCCCTCACCCACCTAATCCTTCACCTACACATCCACTCAGCCAATCAACACACCCATCAACTCCTATCCTTAATAAAAGTCCTCAATCTTTCCTCTCCCACATCCACACCGGTTGTTCACAGCATCCTCTTACAGGCCAACCGCAAATTAGAACAGCATGCCACCCTCCACCTTAAAAAACTATCCAATCTCCTGGTTTCCCACCTCCGGAAAGGCAACTAACTCACCCTTCACAACCTTTCCAGCAAACCTCAACCTCCTCTCATTGCACACAAACCCAGTCTCTCCCATCTACTCAATCTCAATCCAGCTCCACTCCCTCCAAAACTTCAAAATTCCAATCAACACAATCTGGAACCACAACACCCCAATTCAGTAGTTAACCTTTCCTCCAAACCTCTCTCCCAATCCGAAACCTCTGTCCTATCCAAAGGCCTCACCTTCAGCCCCACTCCTAGATTTAACCAAACAGCCCTCGTCAAAGATTTACTGTCCTACACCCGTACTCTCTGCTGGAAATATCACTTTGCCACGAAGAAAAATGATCCTAATCCTACTCCTAACGATCCAACTCCCCAAGACACAATCCAAATTGAACCATGCCTGGAACAGTTCCGTCCTCCGTCACAGCGGGACCCACCTCCTCTTCCTCAAAATCACCCTCTCCTAACCTTCCAGGAATTTCTGACTTCCAGCCTTGCCTCTCAATCCTTCTTAAAAAACCTTAATCCTACTCCCAACATCACCACTGCTGAAGCCCAGGCTATCCGTGATCTGAAGGCTGACCGATCCATCGTCATTCTTCCGGCGGACAAGGGTTCCACGACTGTGGTACTTGATCGTCGGGAGTATGTGGCTGAGGGACTGCGTCAGCTTTCAGACAACACCACTTACAAAGTTTGCCAAGGTAATCCCATTCCTGCTGTCCAGGCAGAGCTTCAAGGAATCCTCAGAACCTTAGGCCCCCTACAAAACCTTTCACCTGACTCCATCAACCTCCTGACCCCACCAACACCCCGCACCCCTACCTTCTACCTTCTTCCCAAAATTCACAAACCCAATCATCCCGGCCGTCCCATTGTAGCTGGTTACCAAGCCCCCACAGAACGCATCTCTGCCTACGTAGATCAACACCTTCATCAAAGACACCAACCACTTTCTCGAACGCCTGGAATCCCTACCCAGTCTGTTACCCCCGGAAACCATCCTTGTAACCATTGATGCCACTTCCTTATACACAAATATTCCGCATGTCCAGGGCCTCGCTGCGATGGAGCACTTCCTTTCACGCCGATCACCTGCCGCCCTACCTAAAACCTCTTTCCTCATTACCTTAGCCAGCTTCATCCTGACCCACGACTTCTTCACTTTTGAAGGCCAGACATACCAACAATTAAAGGGAACAGCCATGGGTACCAGGATGGCCCCCTCGTACGCCAACCTATTCATGGGTCGCTTAGAGGAAGCCTTCTTGGTTACCCAGGCCTGCCAACCCAAAGTTTGGTACAGATTTATTGATGACATTTTCATGATCTGGACTCACAGTGAAGAAGAACTCCAGAATTTCCTCTCCAACCTCAACTCCTTTGGTTCCATCAGATTCACCTGGTCCTACTCTAAATCCCATGCCACTTTCCTTGACGTTGACCTCCACCTGTCCAATGGCCAGCTTCACACGTCCGTCCACATCAAACCCACCAACAAGCAACAGTACCTCCATTATGACAGCTGCCACCCATTCCACATCAACGGTCCCTTCCCTACAGCCTAGGTCTTCGTGGCAAACGAATCTGCTCCAGTCCAGAATCCTTGAACCAATACACCAACAACCTGAAAACAGCTATTGCATCCCGTAACTACCCTCCCGACCTGGTACAGAAGCAAATAACCAGAGCCACTTCCTCATCTCCTCAAACCCGGAACCTTCCACAGAAGAACCCCAAAAGTGCCCCACTTGTGACAGGATACATTCCGGGACTGGATCAGATTCTGAATGTGGCTCTCCAGCAGGGATACGACTTCCTCAAATCCTGCCCTGAAATGAGATCCATCCTTCATGAAATCCTCCCCACTCCACCAAGAGTGTCTTTCCGCCATCCACCTAACCTTCGTAACCTCTTAGTTCATCCCTATGTAATCCCCAAACCACCTTCCATACCCTCTGGCTCCTACCCCTGTAACTGCCCCCGGTGTAAAACCTGTCCCATGCACCTTCCCACCACCACCTATTCCAGTCCTGTAACCAGGAAGGTGTACACGATCAAAGGCAGAGCCACGTGTGAAAGCACCCACATGATTTACCAACTGACCTGCCTACACTGTGAAGCGTTCTATGTGGGAATGACCAGCAACAAACTGTCCATTCGCATGAATGGACACAGGCAGACAGTGTTTGTTGGTAATGAGGATCACCCTGTGGCTAAACATGCCTTGGTGCACGGCCAGCACATCTTGGCACAGTGTTACACTGTCCGGGTTATCTGGATACTTCCCACTAACACCAACCTGTCAGAACTCCGGAGATGGGAACTTGCCCTTCAGCATATCCTCTCTTCTCGCTATCCGCCAGGCCTCAATCTCCGCTAATTTCTAATTTCAATTTGCCGCCGCTCATACCTCACCAGTCTTTCATCTTTGCCTCTGTACTTCCGCCCCGACTGACATCTCTGCCCAAACTCTTTGCCTTTACAAATGTCTGCTTGTGTCTGTGTATATGCGGATGGATATGTGTGTGTGTGCGAGTGTATACCTGTCCTTTTTCCCCCTAAGGTAAGTCTTTCCGCTCCCGGGATTGGAATGACTCCTTACCCTCTCCCTTAAAACCCAAATCCTTTTGTCTTTCTCTCTCCTTCCCTCTTTCCTGACGAGGCAATCGTTGGTTGCGAAAGCTAGAATTTTGTGTGTATGTTTGTGTTTGTTTGTGTGTCTATCGACCTGCCAGCGCTTTTGTTTGGCTAAGTCTCATCATCTTTCTTTTTAGAAATATATATATATATATTACTGGCCATTAGAATTTCTAACCCACGAAGATGACGTGATAAAGACGCGAAATTTAACCGACAGGAAGAAGATGCTGTGATATGCAAATGATTAGCTTTTCAGAGCATTCGCACAATGTTGGCGCCGGTGGCGACACCTACAACTTGCTGGCATGAGGAAAGTTTCCAACCGATTTCTCATACACCAACAGCAGTTGACCGGCGTTGCCTGGTGAAACGTTGTTGTGATGCCTCGTGTAAGGAGGAGAAATGCGTACCATCACGTTTCCGACTTTGATTAAGGTCGGATTGTAGCCTATCGCGATTGCAGTTTATCTTATCGCCACAATGCTACTCGCGTTGATCGAGATCCATGACTCTTAGCAGAATATGGAATCGGTGGATTCAGGAGGGTAACACGGAACGCAATGCTGGATCCCAACGGCCTCGTGTCACCAGCAGTCGAGATGACAGGCGTCTTATCCGCATGGCTGTAATGGATCGTGCAGCCACGTCTCGATCCCTAAGTCAACAGATGGGGACGTTTGCAAGACAACAACCATCTGCACGAACAGTTCAACGACGTTTGTAGCAGCATGGACTATCAGCTCGGAGACTGCGGCTGCGGTTACCCTTGACGCTGCATCACAGACAGGAGCGCCTGCGATTGTGTACTCAATGACGAATCTGGGTTCACGAATGGCAAAACGTCATTTTTTCGGATGAATCCAGGTTCTGTTTGCAGCATCATGAGGGCCGCATCCGTGTTTGACGACATCGCGGTGAACGCAAATTGGAAGCGAGTATTCGACATCGCCATTCTGGCGTATCAACGGGCGTGATGATATGGGGTGCCATTGGTTACACGTCTCGGTCACCTCTTGTTCTCATTGACGGCACTTTGAACAGTGGACGTTACATTTCAGATGTTTTACGAACCGGGGCTCTACCCTTCATTCGATCCTTGAGAAACGCCACATTTCAGCAGGATAATGCGCGGCCGCATGTTGCAGGTCCGGTACGGGCCTTTCTGGATACCGAAAATGTTCGACTGCTGCCGTGGCCAGCACATTCTCCAGATCTCTCTCCAATTGAAAACGTCTGGTCGATGATGGCCGAGCAACTGGCTCGTCACAATACGCCAGTCTCTACTCTTTATGAACTGTGTGGCATCGTGTTGAAGCTGCATGGGCAGTTGTACCTGTACATTCCATCCAAGCTCTGTTTGACTTAATGCCCAGGCGTATCAAGGCCGATATTACGGCCAGAGGTGGTTGTTCTGGGGACTGATTTCTCAGGTTCTATGCACCCAAATTGCTTGAAAATGTAATCACATGTCAGTTCTAGCATAAAATACTTGTTGAATGAATACTCATTAATGATCTGCATTTCTTCTTGGTGTAGCAATTTTAATGGCCAGTAGAGTATTTGTGTGTGTTGGTGTGTGGATTATAAATGTTGAACATGTGACGTCACCGGATGACTTACCTCACCGCACGTTTAGCGGCTGATCCTATCGCTCTGCCGCACCTGGTCATTCCAAGCCAAGTAGGCTATTCACGTCGGTGTGGCTCTGGGCCCACGTGCGCCGTTTTAGCGCGTGGAGCTAAGCGTTCGAATCTTGTGTGTGGCACGTAGCATTTCTTTCATTGCGTTTGCCAGTTATGTGCTTGCTTTGAGGTAAGATTCTTTGTAAAAGAAGGTCCATAAACAAAATATGAAGAGAGAAAAGAAAAGAAACAAAAATTTATATCAGCTATCGCTTGGTTACAGCGAGGACACAATTTCGTAACTTGTAGAACAGAACACATTTACAAAAGGTGTTCAAAATTTGTACCGTCTGCTCGAATGCAAGTATTAAATCGCTGAATCGTCCCTTTACGCCCAAGGCTAACCGCTGCACGTGTGACGAGGTATGTCATCTGGTGACGTCAATCGTTCAATATTTTTGGGGTATTTCACGACATTTGCAGTCTCCATGTCTCTTATATCAAATTACCTGTCTTAGAGTCATCGATATCGCTTCTGGGTTTTTTAAAAGTTTTTTAAAGGCTAATAATTACCCTATATATATATATATATATGGAAAGAGAACCTTAAATTTGTAACAAGGTAAGTATTCAGACTCATTTCTCCACTTTCAGTCACATTTCTTCTTTTCATTTCTTGTTTCGTCGCAACGAACTACGCATGTAAGAGACATCTTGCGCATCATACTTTTTAAAGTATTCTAACAGGTCTTATACGAACATTATTACATGTCACCTTCTTTCGTTCTCACTTACATCTCTAGGGGCAGATGGTATTGTTGTAGAAATGATACTAAATTTAGTTCAGATACCCCCAGTCTTTCTCAACCTACGTTTTTATGTTGTTCCTTCAGCCATATGGGTGCTAGATGTGTGTTGCACAATAATTGTCTCCTATAGAGCAATTGATACATGTGCTAAGTTTGGTAGAAATTGGTTCATCATACGTTACAGATATAAGCAGATACACCCCTGGCTCCCATACCTTCCACCCCCGACTCTCTCTGCCTCGGTACTATTATCGTTTTTTAACGAATATACACTGACGGAAAAAATATCGCTAGTAGCATCACTGTGAGGATGCAAATCAGATTTGCTTTAAACACGAGTTGTAACGGTGGTGAGTGTTAGTTGCCTTTGAGATTGGACACGGTGAGATGCTGTTAGCCAAGAATTTTAAGGCGGCAAGGACGCCATTATCAGCACCTCAGGAGTTTGAACGAGGTCGTGTAATGGGGCTAGGAGTAGCTGGATGTCTATTCTGCGAAAGTGCTGAAAGAGTTGTCAGTACGTAGCCTCTGTACATGATTTTTGACAACGTTGGTCACGACAATGTACGGTCGCAAGAAGACTGAGTTCCGGACTTCCGCGTGGCACTACCGAGAGGGAAGACCATCGTGTTCGACGAATGGCTCTGGCGCATCGCACTGCATCTGCAGCAGCAATTTGAGCAGCAGTTGGCACCACAGTGGTAAAGCAAAACGGGCTACTTCAAGGACTGCTCCGAGCCACTGACCCCAAACCACCGCCGTTTGCAACTTCAGTGATGTGAAGCGAGAACTCAATGGATAACAGGGTGGAGGTCTGTTGCTTTTTCTGGTTTTGCCTCGGTTCGAGTCATGGCCGTGTGTTGGTTGGGAGGCCAGTTAGGGGGGGCCTGCAACCAACCTGTCTCCGTTGTAGAGAATTTTGGAAAATTGTTGCAAGTTCCTATGGGACCAAACAGGTCACCGGTCCTCAGGCTTACACACTACTTAATCTAACTTAAACTAACTCACGCTAAGGACAAAACACACACACACACACACACACACACGCGCGCGCGCGCCTTGCCACGGTCGCGTGGCTCCCCCCGTCGGAGGTTCAAGTCCTCCTTCGGGCATATATACACTCCTGGAAATTGAAATAAGAACACCGTGAATTCATTGTCCCAGGAAGGGGAAACTTTATTGACACATTCCTGGGGTCAGATACATCACATGATCACACTGACAGAACCACAGGCACATAGACACAGGCAACAGAGCATGCACAATGTCGGCACTAGTACAGTGTATATCCACCTTTCGCAGCAATGCAGGCTGCTATTCTCCCATGGAGACGATCGTAGAGATGCTGGATGCAGTCCTGTGGAACGGCTTGCCATGCCATTTCCACCTGGCGCCTCAGTTGGACCAGCGTTCGTGCTGGACGTGCAGACCGCGTGAGACGACGCTTCATCCAGTCCCAAACATGCTCAATGGGGGACAGATCCGGAGATCTTGCTGGCCAGGGTAGTTGACTTACACCTTCTAGAGCACGTTGGGTGGCACAGGATACGGACGTGCATTGTCCTGTTGGAACAGCAAGTTCCCTTGCCGGTCTAGGAATGGTAGAACGATGGGTTCGATGACGGTTTGGATGTACCGTGCACTATTCAGTGTCCCCTCGACGATCACCAGTGGTGTATGGTCAGTGTAGGAGATCGCTCCCCACACCATGATGCCGGGTGTTGGCCCTGTGTGCCTCGGTCGTATGCAGTCCTGATTGTGGCGCTCACCTGCACGGCGCCAAACACGCATACGACCATCATTGGTACCAAGGCAGAAGCGACTCTCATCGCTGAAGACGACACGTCTCCATTCGTCCCTCCATTCATGCCTGTCGCGACACCACTGGAGGCGGGCTGCACGATGTTGGGGCGTGAGCGGAAGACGGCCTAACGGTGTGCGGGACTGTAGCCCAGCTTCATGGAGACGGTTGCCAATGGTCCTCGCCGATACCCCAGGAGCAACAGTGTCCCTAATTTGCTGGGAAGTGGCGGTGCGGTCCCCTACGGCACTGCGTAGGATCCTACGGTCTTGGCGTGCATCCGTGCGTCGCTGCGGTCCGGTCCCAGGTCGACGGGCACGTGCACCTTCCGCCGACCACTGGCGATAACATCGATGTACTGTGGAGACCTCACGCCCCACGTGTTGAGCAATTCGGCGGTACGTCCACCCGGCCTCCCGCATGCCCACTATACGCCCTCGCTCAAAGTCCGTCAACTGCACATACGGTTCACGTCCACGCTGTCGCGGCATGCTACCAGTGTTAAAGACTGCGATGGAGCTCCGTATGCCACGGCAAACTGGCTGACACTGACGGCGGCGGTGCACAAATGCTGCGCAGCTAGCGCCATTCGACGGCCAACACCGCGGTTCCTGGTGTGTCCGCTGTGCCGTGCGTGTGATCATTGCTTGTACAGCCCTCTCGCAGTGTCCGGAGCAAGTATGGTGGGTCTGACACACCGGTGTCAATGTGTTCTTTTTTCCATTTCCAGGAGTGTATATACATATTTGATGTGGTTTACGAAATATATCCAGCGGTAACGTTAGGTGACTCACTCTATATATATATATATATATATATATATATATATATATATATATATATATATGGTTTGTATCAAACAATTACACTAGCCTCCTCACGTTCAGTCCGTGGAATCGTTTCGTCAGTATTTGATGTGGTTTACGAAATATATCCAGCGGTAACGTTAGGTGACTCACCCTATATATATATATATATATATATATATATATATATATATATATATATATATATTCACCCTGTATATATATATATATATATATATATATATATATATATATATATATATATATATATATAGGGTGAGTCACCTAACGTTACCGCTGGATATATTTCGTAAACCACATCAAATGCTGACGAAACGATTCCACGGACCGAACGTGAGGAGAGAGAGGCTAGTGTAATTGTTTGATACAAACCATACAAAAATTCACGGAAGTATATTTTTTAACACAAACCTACGTTTTTTTTAAAATGGAACCACGTTAGTTTTGTTAGCACATCTGAACATATAAACAAATACGTAATCAGAGCCGTTTGTTGCATTGTAAAATGTTAATTACACCCGGGGATATTGTAACCTAAAGTTGACGCTTGAGTACCACTCCTCCGCTGTTCGATCGTGTGTGTCGGAGAGCACTGCAACATACATCGCGTTTCTACAGAATGATATGCCAACGTTGCTCGCAAATGTCCCACTGGAAACGCGTCGACGTATGTGGTATCAGCATGATGGTGCACCTGCACATTCCGCAGTTAACACTAGGCTGACCCTTGACAGGATGTTCGACGGGCGTTTCATAGAACGTGGAGGACGCATAAATTGGCCAGCCCGTTCTCCTGATCTTACACATCTGGACTTCTTTCTGTGGGGTACGTTAAAGGAGAATGTGTACCGTGATGTGCCTACAACCCCAGAGGATATGAAACAACGTATTGTGGCAGCCTGCGGCGACATTACACCAGATGTACTGCGGCGTGTACGACATTCATTACGCCAGAGATTGCAACTGTGTGCAGCAAATGATGGCCGCCACATTGAACATCTATTGGACTGACATGTCAGGACACACTCTATTCCACTCCGTAATTGAAAACGGAAACCACGTGTGTACGTGTACCTCACCCCTCATGGTAATGTACATGTGCGTCAGTGAAAAAGACCAATAAAAAGGCGTTAGCATGTGGACGTAATGTGCTGTTCCAGTCTCTTCTGTACCTAAGGTCCCTCACCACTCCCTACGTAATTCGGTGCTCTCCGATACACACGACCGAACAGCGGAGGAGTGGTACTCAAGCGTCAACTTTAGGTTACAATATCTCCGGATGTAATTAACATTTTACAATGCAACAAACGGCACTGATTACGTATTTGTTTATATGTTCAGATGTGCTAACAAAACTAATGGGGTTCCATTTAAAAAAACATTGTTTTGTGTTAAAAAACATACTTCCGTGGATTTTTTATGGTTTGTATTGAACAGTTACACTAGCCCCTCTCCTCACGTTCGGTCTGTGGAATCGGTTCGTCAGTATTTGATGTGGTTTACGAAATATATCCAGCGGTAACGTTAGGTGACTCACCCTATATATATATATATATATATATATATATATATATATATATATATATGCCCGAAGGAGGACTTGAACCTCCGACGGGGGGAGCCACGCGAACCGTGGCAAGGCGCTTAAGACCGCACTGCAATCCCGCGCGGCTCCGTGGTAGACACACTGGACCTACATGTGGAGTTATGGTCTGATGTGCGATTTCATATCGCAATAGTTGCACTCTCGTGGTTATCGACGCACCCTGATTGGAAATTTATGCATTAGTCTGGTAATTCGACCTGTTACGCTCCTATTCATGAACGGTATTCCATGGAGATAACGCTCGGTCCCATACCACTGATGTAACCCAACATGCTATACAGAGTGTCGACATGTTGCGTTGGCACATATGAACATTATCTGACGGCAGCTCCAGTCTCATCCACAAAGAACATTGTACTGACCGACTAAGTGCAACAGACATGGAACTCCATCGCACAAACTGAGATCCGGCCCCTGCAGAACACAATGCATGCACTTTTGCATGCTTGCACTCTCAAGATTCTGGCGGTTTCACCAGTTATTAATGCACCATGTCAATTTGGAGTTGCTTATCTCGCGTTTACAGTACCCTGTGATCCTGCAATGCTAATCGCTTAAATATGTTACCTAGCTACAGCACTCAAGAAATTTCATTATTCTATATTAATTATTTTTTGGTGTTGCGATTTTATTTCTGTCAGTGAATTTTCATGTCATGGGTTCTCACCCGGGAAAGCAGACGTATATTATTTTATACAAATAATTATAGAATAAATGAATCACGAATACAGAAAATCTCGTTGGAATCACTCCATATTTTACTGAGATACGTTTCTATGTTATCCTCTTTTTACTCCCCCCATACCACCGATGTGGGAGGTAGGTAGTTCATATTATCCCCACAGCGGTCCTTTCCAGACTCTATGTAACATTTGTAGCAGGTTTGGTTGTAATAGGTCCAGTGGTTTAGCGTAGATGTTGTACATAGATACGTACATACATTTTTAAATATATGTAAAGGAATCTACAGAAGATAATGCCCTGGGTTTATGTTAATTTCTAATATTGTGACCCTATTTCACGTAATAAATGTAAGACAACTTGAGGACGCTGTGCTCGTGGTCGTGCGGTAGCGTTCTCGTTTCCCACGCCCGGGTTCCCGGGTTCGATTCCCGGCGGGGTCAGGGATTTTCTCTGCCTCGTGATGACTGGGTGTTGTGTGCTGTCCTTAGGTTAGTTAGGTTTAAGTAGTTCTAAGTTACAGGGGACTGATGACCATAGATGTTAAGTCCCGTAGTGCTCAGAGCCATTTGAACCATTTTGAGGACGCTGTCAAGCTCACTGACAGTCACGCGAATTTGTTAAATCAGTTCGGAGACCATGACTGCGGTTACCCTTGACGCTGCATCACAGACAGGAGCGCCTGCGATGGTATACGCAACGACGAACCTGGGTGCACGAATGGCAAAACGTCATCTTTTCGTCACAATACGCCAGTCACTACTCTTGATGAAATGTGATATCCTGTTGAAGCTGCATGGGCAGCTGTAACTGCACACGACATCCAAGCTCTGTTTGACTCATAGCCCAGGCGTATCAAGGCCGTTATTACGGCCAGAGGTGGTTCTTCTGGGTACTGATTTCTCAGGATCTATGCACCCAAATTGCGTGAAAATGTAACCACATGGCAGGTCTAGTGTAATATATTTGTCCAATGAATACCCGTTTATCATCTGCATTTCTTCTTGGTGTAGCAATTTTAATGGCCAGTAGTGTATAATTGCCCTGCTGAAAAATGACACCACGATACTATTGCGTGAGAGGTCACATAAGAGGTCGCACGATGTCCATGATACATTGTTAAGCCATATGCCTTCATCACTACTAGCCATGAGGTGAAATGCCCGACGCCCCCCCCCCCCCCCACACCATGACACTACTGCGCCTCTCGAAAACATTAGAAAAATGGTACCTTATCCCAGATCAGCACCATACTACGCGATGACGTGTATGTGGGCCAGGTAGAACCCCGATTCATCGCTGAACACAATACAACGCCATTCAAATGCAATATAAGCTTTACGGTTACAGCATCTCTCTCACAAACACAGCCGCTTGTTTTGTATTGCTGGGCTTAGAGGGAGCTGAACAGGGCAAAAACTGTAGAGGAAGACAGAGATTGGTATACATGCAGCAAATAATTTAGGACATAGTGCTACTCTGAGATGAAGAGGTTGGCGCTGGAGAGGAATTCGTGGCGGGCCGCATCAAATGTTATACACAGATGCGAAAAGGTTTCGTGCTTGGTGTGCAAGACGGCGATCCCCCTTGTGATGATCAGTAGTGGTCGACCAGACCCATGACGTTGAGTATGCCCACCCTCAGGTTTCCTTGCAGCACAACATCGTGCCACTCTCACATCTGAATGCTCCGAAAAATTTTGGATATTTCACGATTAGACCAGCCAGCAAAAGTAAATCCACAATGAAGCCACTTCCAGGTGCTGTCAACGCCCTCTCACACAATTACGCGGCATCTTCGTGTCCTTCACAGTGATCGCCCAAAATCTGACCTTGGCCACGTCCATTATAACCGTTCTGTAGTTTCAAGGTTTACATCTACACCGATGAGCCAAAACATTACGACTACCTGCTTAATTAAGCGTTGATCCACCGTTGGGACGCAATACAAGACCGAATATGGGTTGCGTAGATTCGGTAAGTCCTTATCAAGTTTTTGAAGGTACATGGCACCAGATATCAAAACACAACTCAAGCAGTTCACATAAATGAAGCGTCGGTGGTTTGTTAGCACTCAGCTGGAGGGCAATATCGTCCCAGCCGTGTTCCGAGATATTTAGGTAAGGTGAATTTGGAAGCCAAGATAACGACGTAAATTCACTATCAGTATCTTGTTCTTCAAAACCACTGTAGCACGATTCTGCCTTTGTGACACAGACAATTATTCTGATGGAAAGTACCTACGCTGTCGGAGAAGACATGAACCATTTAAGAGTACAAGTGGTTCACAATAATTTTCACGTATTCCACAGTTGGCATAATGCCTTCAAATGTTACCTATTGCCCCACGGAAGTCGAGGAGAATGTCCCATAGCGTAATCCTGCCTAGACCTACCGGTCTTCGTCCGTGGTGTGGTGCATCCTTCGAGCGTTCATTCACCTAGGCCTCTGTCTATCTATACACTCTCGTCGGCCCGCTGCACAAAAAAAAAAAAAAAAAAAAAGGATCCGTTGATGAATTCTTCTCGGGTTATCAGCCGAGTGGTGGCGAGTTGCGATAAGACGACGCCACCACTCAGTTGATAACCCAAGAAGAATTTTCATCAGTGGAGTACGCAGAGAAAGACTGCCAAAGCATATGTAACTGATCCGATCAGGCGGTAGGTTTCCGTTGATCTACGGTCCAGCTTCGATTATCCCGCGCCGACTGCAATCGCAATTGACGACGTCGTTGGGTTAACATGGAACCATTGAGGTTCGTCTGCTGCAGAGCCCTATGTTCAATAAAATATGGTGGAAGATATGCTCCAAATCTTTTTGCCTGCTCCGTTTTTGAACTCTGTCGTCAGATAGGCATCAAACTGCTGCCTATCATGCTTTGGAGTGGGTGAAGCGTGATGAGGCGCGGAAGTTATTCAAATGTTCTTACATCGTCTTTCAACCACTTCCCATCGATGCTCATGACAGCAGCAAGCGAATAGCCAACCTGTTTCGCTCTTACCGAGATACTGGTTCCCAGCCGGCGGGTCGTAATTGTTTTCGTTTAATCGCTTATATCGGCCATTTTTAAAAGATAGCTCTTTCATCTACGGAAGAACAAAGAATGCACTTGATCTGGCAGCAGCTTAACGTAACGTTGACAGACGAGGGAAGATGTACAAGGGCTCCGTTCCATGTACAGACGGGAATAACTTAGCTTCGTAAGCAGTCCCCGATTGGCAATCGGAATGCAGAGTGTTATGCGATTTTCTATGCTCTCATACCAACCAGTAGTACAATTCATCGGTCCTGGGGGTATTTTTCCAAGTTTCAGGAGCCCAGTGGATCCGTTTCTGCATTCATGCCAGTCTCTTGTGACTTGACGTGCTTTGAGCAGAGCTGGATGTGTGCATCAACTTCACTGTTCCATAGCGAGAAAGTGTTTGAAGGTGGCGTGTATTTTCATCGGTTTTTGTTGCTTGTCACTGAATTCGTCCTTTTATCCATGGCAGCTGATGATGACACCAGTTATGAACCAGTCATTGCCGACAATAGTGGACTCTGCTGGAAGCGGTTTTTCCCGTGACGTACCTTGAAGCATTACTTCAAGAAACTCACCACTTTTTTTAAATATTAAAACAAAAATTCAAAGGTAATTACTTGCACGAATGAGTGCTTTTTTCTTAAGGGAACTTTTAATGATATCTATGAAAAATACACTCCTGGAAATTGAAATAAGAACACCGTGAATTCATTGTCCCAGGAAGGGGAAACTTTATTGACACATTCCTGGGGTCAGATACATCACATGATCACACTGACAGAACCACAGGCACATAGACACAGGCAACAGAGCATGCACAATGTCGGCACTAGTACAGTGTATATCCACCTTTCGCAGCAATCCAGGCTGCTATTCTCCCATGGAGACGATCGTAGAGATGCTGGATGTAGTCCTGTGGAACGGCTTGCCATGCCATTTCCACCTGGCGCCTCAGTTGGACCAGCGTTCGTGCTGGACGTGCAGACCGCGTGAGACGACGTTTCATCCAGTCCCAAACATGCTCAATGGGGGACAGATCCGGAGATCTTGCTGGCCAGGGTAGTTGACTTACACCTTATAGAGCACGTTGGGTGGCACGGGATACATGCGGTCGTGCATTGTCCTGTTGGAACAGCAAGTTCCCTTGCCGGTCTAGGAATGGTAGAACGATGAGTTCGATGACGGTTTGGATGTACCGTGCACTATTCAGTGTCCCCTCGACGATCACCAGTGGTGTACGGCCAGTGTAGGAGATCGCTCCCCACACCATGATGCCGGGTGTTGGCCCTGTGTGCCTCGGTCGTATGCAGTCCTGATTGTGGCGCTCACCTCCACGGCGCCAAACACGCATACGACCATCATTGGCACCAAGGCAGAAGCGACTCTCATCGCTGAAGACGACACGTCTCCATTCGTCCCTCCATTCACGACCAGCTTCATGGAGACGGTTGCGAATGGTCCTCGCCGATACCCCAGGAGCAACAGTGTCCCTAATTTGCTGGGAAGTGGCGGTGCGGTCCCCTACGGCACTGCGTAGGATCCTACGGTCTTGGCGTGCATCCGTGCGTCGCTGCGGTCCGGTCCCAGGTCGACGGGCACGTGCACCTTCCGCCGACCACTGGCGACAACATCGATGTACTGTGGAGACCTCACGCCCCACGTGTTGAGCAATTCGGCGGTACGTCCACCCGGCGTCCCGCATGCCCACTATACGCCCTCGCTCAAAGTCCGTCAACTGCACATACGGTTCACGTCAACGCTGTCGCGGCATGCTACCAGTGTTAAAGACTGCGATGGAGCTCCGTATGCCACGGCAAACTGGCTGACACTGACGGCGGCGGTGCACAAATGCTGCGCAGCTAGCGCCATTCGACGGCCAACACCGCGGTTCCTGGTGTGTCCGCTGTGCCGTGCGTGTGATCATTGCTTGTACAGCCCTCTCGCAGTGTCCGGAGCAAGTATGGTGGGTCTGACACACCGGTGTCAATGTGTTCTTTTTTCCATTTCCAGGAGTGTATATTAAAATGTGCATGAACTGTGCATTCCGATCAGCGATGTCAGAGATATCAGCCTGTGACTAAAACGAGTCGTAGGAACTGTATTTTCAAATCTTTATTAATGGAAATGAAAAAGGAGGCGAAGCTCCTCTCATCAACCTGTACTCTTTTCTCTTGTCTCCGTCGAACTGAGCAGACGTATTTTACGTAAGTCTCTCTCTGTATTAGAGTTAGTTTCCATTTATAATTAAGTATGTTAAAACCGGTTATATGTATCTTTCATTTGAAAAGCAATGTACTCCCTGCAATTATTTAGTGGTATATGATTTATGATTTTTCTTACATTTGATTCAGCTGGAATTTCGAGCTCAGCAAATCATTGTAAAGGGACGCGATGTGGCGAACGCATTCCGCGTTCAGCCATTGATTTCATTCTGCTAAAACCAAAGCGCGTCCGAGAGATTATTTGCCGATCATTTAACAGTAACTTGCTATCAATTTGAGCAAGCACAAATCATGTATGACCTGGCTATTGTCTGCGAACCGTGAATTTGCTGCTCTCGCTTCTGTCAGATACAGGACCCCATAGAACTGATGGTAGTGTTTAACTACTACTGGTCGTAAACGGTGAAAACTTCACGAGCCAATGACTCAGTTCGATTTAGATGCGTATGAGATGCAGTAGGAAGAATGCCAACCACCATGAACCACGACCGTTACTCTACTGCTCAATGAGGAAGAAGAAATACTAATCTGTTAATGCAGTTTTCAGAAAATTCTGTCATTTTATTTAAATAGCGGAGTAAAATAACCTGTCAGCCTGGAAGAATGACAAATTTAAATAACCGGTAAAATAAACAACTGATGAATATATTATATAAGTAACCTAACCGTTCAGTTTTTTCGGAGAGAGCGTGACGCAGATGTTTCACGGACGCAGCGAAAGCGAGTAGGGACAGACTGTGGTATAAGAAGGGAGACCTTCTTCAACATTTCGCTGCATTCACGTTTTGGAGAATCCCGCCAAGCCACTGTGGAGAGAAACAACAGGTCATCCTATCCCAAACCTGCCGTGACTGAGACTGCGGCATGTGGTGCGACCAAGGTGGAAATCTGAAAGTCAGAGAGTCGCGTTTCGACTCGCGGGATTCATTAATGCACAGACAACAACCACTGCGATTTAAAGGCTGTCTGGGGTTGGAAACGAGGGCTGACAGGCTGTTGGCGGTTCGCCACGTGAAATACTTCAGGATAATAACAGCAGCGTTCGAAGACCTCCGGTGGAGACAATCTTGAGGCACATTCTTGCCTCTAAATGAAGAATAATCAGCAACAAACAACGGATTGAGAATGTAGAAGGCAATAGAAACCGCTGCGTTAAAGACATGGAATGTGGTATGCACAGAAAATGTGGCCATGGAGGGCAAGAAGTGTCACGATGATACCTCCATTGGCACATGATTCCGGATGAATCGCTTATTCAGATCTCCGGAATAGGACTGCCTTCGGTAATATCAACAACAGTAGAAATTGCTAAAACAGAAGTATGACTCGTTATGAAAAGGAAGATAAAGAAGAAAGTACAATACAGTTAACAGTTCATTCTCATCGGAATCGACAGCAAACAAACGCCAGCTTAATAGTTCACGTTTGTATGCCAATGGCACACGCAGAAGAAGAAGAGAAATTATGTTAAGCAGTTTAACAGGGGACTCATTATTTAACTGGAAATTAAAATCTAAAAATCATGTGTGATTGGAAAAAGAAGGTGAATAAATAGTTAAGAAGGAATAAATAGAAGGAATGAGAGAATGAGGGAGGAGAAAGGCATGTTGATTTCTGTGTTAAACTGCAGTTAGTAATAGCAAATATATTTTAAAGATGCACAAGGAGGGAGGGGGGGGGGGGGGCGAGGAGTGCTTCGAAAAGTCCTGGAGACATGGGAAGGTCCCAGCTACGTTATTTTATGGTCCGACAGAGATTCCGAAATCAGTTATATTCTAACGTTCTTTCATAAAATTAAACTTTCTAAGATGACGTTGAATGAATGTATGAACCGTGGAATGGATACAAAACTCTAATTGTCGTGTAGCGTATTGTAACTGCAAATGGTGTGCTTACTCTGTGTTATTGTTAGAAAAACTTTACACGAACTGATTGGGCAATGCAACTGCCACTACCAATAATGAAATACAGTCACTGTAATATACATTCAGCCCCTTAGGCACGGAATCATCTGGCCCTGTTCAAAACTGATAACTTTGGTCCCTGTGCACATAACAAATAAATTAAATTGTCTTACCTCTAGAGCAGCAACGGTGGAATGCGATATATTCTGGTCTCTCATAAAAAAAATATAAATGTACTAGCTACAGGCTCAGCGATAAGCAATGCTGGCTGTAATACTTTGAAATGCACATGAAATTGGTTTGGCTGATAAATGAAAACATTTATGAAAATTCTACTTCTTTGAAAACCATATGTCCTGGACAGGGGGGCGGTACTGATTATGGTGAATTACTAACACAGAGTTTTTTTTTCGTAAAATTATATTGGAAGTTAAGTCTGACTTTTCAAAAACATCTGACAATTGAAGTTACGAGTTCCTTACTCACAACTGACACACAAACAATGAGATTTAAACTGAAAGTATTATCTAACCTCATTAAATCAGTGTAAATGCAAATCATCAAATTACATATAGCTCTGTTAACAAATCTTAGAAGCATTACGAAAATGAAATATCTAACTAGCCTTTTTATCAAAACAGTCTATGTACATTCTGGAGTTGCTCAACAATTACAAGTTATCAGACAACTCCTCTACACTAAAGCGCTGGCAAAAACAGAAATCATAATTATTTAACATCTCTATCTTGGCTGCATGAAGACTTGTGCTTCGATGTTCAACAATATTGACATACCTACATTAATCTAACACTTGGTGACTTCACACAACACACCACAAGAACTGCCTACTCCATCGTCTTTCACTCACAGACAGCTACCTACCACTGTGTGCCCAGCGCTCTCTTACTCCAACACTATAATAATCTCAGACCAGAGATCGTTGGCTCTGGGGCCGCGCATAGTCAGCGATCCGCATTATCGAGCCTATTAGAGACATTCATCGTTTATAGTATGCTAGTTTCATTTTAATTTATTAATATTCTTATCTTATTCTGGTGCCACATACAAGTGCGCCCCAGTACACTCCTTTCAATATGTTGTATGGTTTGTCAACAGGCATACGTGCATGACATCACAATTTAGTAATGGTGAAGAGTAGGCTACAGTTGAAGGGAGTCTTCAAGAAGAATCAATGTGCACATAAGAGGAACACTGATTTATTGAAAAATGATTATGTGCATTTGAAGTTCTCTGAGGCTGAGGATATTATAATAATGAATTCCAAAGTAGGCAGTTTTGTTGAAGAGGAATGGAGATTCCTAAAAAAGGCAATCTCAAAAGTTAAACAGACTTAGGAAGGACAGAAGAAGAACGTATCGATAAAAATACCTTGGATAACATAAGAAATAATTCACTTTATCAACGAAAGAGGGAAATACGATAATACTCCTGGAAGAGTAAGGTACACAGCAGCAAAAGTCACTTACGAATGAAAGGCCACAGAAAATAACGTGAAAACAACGAAAAGATAATGGTCATCGGACAGACAGATTTCTTGTGTAATTAAAGGGAAAGATGTCAACTATAAGAGGAGGAAAAGGAATTCTTAAATAGAGTGGATGAATGGAATAATCTCGTCGATAGCCTCTGCGAGAGGGATACTGTCTGCTGGTCTCAAACACTGCGAATACTTCGTCATTATATGTGCTTCATGTCTTCCGTAAATTGAATATAACACCCCGTTACATAATACTCCATGATTGGGAAGAAGAAGAAATGATCTAGTTTAAGTGCTTTGACAGTGTTTTGGATGACGGCTCATAAAACAAAAAAAAGGACAGACAATTGCTTTCCTCCGGAATATCTGAAAAATTGGGGAAGTGACAATCTAACTGCTACTGAAATCAATGCGTAAGCTTTAAGATACTGTAGACATATCTTCGGACTTTCGGAAGAATATTATCCGAACAATCCCGAAGACAGTAACGGCAGATAAAAGCGAGATCCATCGGCAATCAGTTTAACAGGACACGCGAACGTAAAGACTCCAGAAAGGCAGTTCTGACGTAGTGTTTGTTAATGAAGGCATGAAAATTACGACCCTTTTGTAGGCTGTGTACACCTAGAAAAAGCGTTCATCAACGAAAACTATACAAGATGTTTGAAATTCTTGGAAAAATTTCCGTAATATATGGAGTAAGGCGGGTAATGCACATGATGCAAAAGAACAAGGAGGAGATAATAAGAACGGAAACCTGGAAGAGAAGTGCTCGGAGTAAAAGGGTACTGTGCCTTGAGGTGGTGGAGGTTGCCTGCCTCAGTGTTATGGATACCGTACCGTAGCTGAAAACTAAACGGAGGATAGTTTGGAGAGCCCATACTATTCGGTGGTTCTTGACGAAAGGCAGCAGCCGTTCCAATAGTTGCCGGGGCGCCTGGATGATTGCCTTAATGGTCCTTGTAACATCATCAGACATAATCTTGCTATGCTGGTACTGTGTATGGTTGAAAGCAGGGCATACAGCTACGCTGTATGGCTTAATCATGACGGCACTCTCTTGGATAAAATACTGTGGAGGTAAAACAGTCCTTCAATCGGATCTTCAGGCAGGGACTGCTCAGGACGACATCATCAGGAAAAAAAGACTGACATTCTACAGTCGGAGCGTGGAATATTATACTTCGTTCATTATAAGAATAAACCTGATGTAAACAAACACAAACGAGGCGATTGATCAACAGCCGTGACTCTCGTACACTGGTGTTGTTCCGCTCTTGGAAGTAGGTCCAACTACATCTTAGATGTCTCATCACTAAGTCACTGTAAATGAAACTTTAAGACATTCTGCCATCAACGTTGTTCGTTTTCGTACTTAAGGTACGTAATTTTTATTTCTAAAATCATGTACATCCACAGTCTTTGTAAGGACGACTTGTGCTCTTCTTGCCCCGCTGTTCGTAACTAGCGCGAAAATGCATGACACTGCTTCTTCTTTGTAGGGAAACACGTTCGCGGACCGCCGTTAATGGCCAGAAACGAGTTGTTCTTGATGTTTTTCACAACATTACAGAGAAAATACAGCTTCGACGTTTTTCAAGAAACGCGATATAATAAATATAAAAAAGCTATTTTAATTATATTCGTAGCGTAATCGGTAGCGTCGTGCTTGGTAATTGAGCGGATTGTTGGGCGGCGGTTCGAAACGCCGGCACCGTAGCTCAGCGTATTCGGTCAGAGGGTTAGTTGCCCTCTGTGAGAAAAAAAAAACTGAGTGAATGGATCAATAACGAACTTCAACGGGCGTCAGTGGACAATTAAAGAGACTGTCGGAGAAGATGAAAGGAAAATATGAATGACGTATGTAAGGAAAAGCAATTTGAGGACAATATTTTAGAATGACAAGATGAAGTAGGTGAAGATGGAGAATTATGAAGATCTTTGTGAGAGCCGCCCATGACAAAAACCGTTCCATCTGATGTGCAAGATATACACTGATCAGCCAGAGCATTATGACCACCGACCGACCTACTATCGATACAAACCCGTGCAGGCGGTAGAAGCGTCACCTGGCGAAGAATGACTGCTAGCGACACACACATACACATACATACTCATACACACACACGAGCACACGGTGAACGTTCTGTCGGTGTGTAGAATGGGGGACGCACGATCTATCTGACTTGGACCGAGGACAGATTGTGACGCCCGCCGGCTCGGCAAGAGCGTTTCGGAAATTGCACGACTTGTCAGTTGTTCGAGGAGTGCTGTTGTGAGTGTTATCAACATGCGGTGAATCCAAGGTAAAACCACGTGCAGGCGTCATGGGGTTGAGCAGCCACCCCTCGCTAGATGTCGGACGTCGTAGGCTGGACATACTGGTAAAACAGGACAGGCGGTGTACTGTCGCGGAACTGACATCACACTTCAATGCTGTGCAGACTCCAAATCAGTCTGAACACACAGTGCACCGAACCTAATGATGGGCGTCCGCAGCCGACGACCAATGCATATGCCAATGTTTAACACCACGATTTCGACAACTACGACCGAAATGGGCACGTGAGCATCGGCACAGTTGGCGCAACGGCAGAATGTTGCATGGCCTGATGAATCCCGATACCTTCTTCATCATGCCGATGGGAAGACGTGACTCCGTCGTCTTTCAGGGGAAAAGCTCCTTGACACCTGTACTGTGGGAAGGACACAAGCTGGTGACGAATCCATTATTCTGGGGAACATTCATGTGGGCACCTATGGGTCCAGTGGTTTCGTGCAAGGCACCTTGACGGCCAAGAAGTATCGTACACTGGTTGCAGACTACGTCCACCCCTTCGCGACGATCATGTTTCCCGACGGCAGTGGCATTTTCAGCAAGATAACGTGCCATGTCGCAGTGCCAGGAGTGTGATGGATCGGTTCGAGGGACATAGTGACGAGTTACAATTGGTGTGCTGGTCGCCCAACTCACCAGATCTGAACCAAATCGAACACATCTGGGATGCGCTTTAACGTATCGTCAGATCTCTTCGCTCCCGCCCCCCTCCCCGGATTTTAAAGGAATTAGCTGACTTATGTGTGCAGATGTGGTGCCAACAATCTCCAGCGACCTACCAAGGCGTCATTGCTTCTATGCCACGACGCGTTGCCGCTGTCATCCGTGTCAAAGGTGGGTGTACCCGCTATTAGACAGATGGCCTTAATGTTCTGGATGATCAGTGTATGATGCAGACGAATACTCTTAGAATTCAAGAAGAATATAAAAATTCCAGTTCCAAAGAACATAAATGCTGACAAGTGTTGCGTGGCCAAAGCTGTGCTGTCACGGCATTGGAAGGCGGATATTGGCGATGGGTGGAAGAGCACCCATGTCCTCTCGCTTCCGCAGTGTCTCCATGACTCCCCTTTTTCGCTACTCATCCGTCTCTCAGCTCAACTTCTCTTTGCAACATAATTCCTTTCGGCGTTGTCATTGGCGGACGAAATTTTCAATGTAGCCCAATGACATAACCCTGTTTCATCGCCACACCTCTCCGTGCAGGGTGGATATTTTCTATCTGGCGTGGGCTGGCGTGTGCCGCGTGAATTGACGTCTTTCTCACGATTTCACAATCTTAGGATGTTTTCCTGCATTCCAACGTCGTTGGGAAAGGGGTTACACAACACTTCTTTATAACCGCTCTCTCTGCGTGAGATCTGGACAGACTCACGTTAGCGCTCCGTCTCAAAATCTGCCGGCGTGCGTCATTTACAAGGAATGTCCTTACCGTCGAGGAAAACAACATCTTAAAAATGCTGGTTTCTTTCACACGCCTTCCTTCGCCAATTCCCCGCGCTTTTTGCACGCTCCTCCTTGTGCCCGTGGGGTGCTGGAATTGTCGGCACATCCCTGTTTTCTACGGCAGGTAAAATGACTGCCGCAAGGGCAGAAGAACTCAGATGCTTTCGAGCGTACATTCTTGGCGTTCCGTCCTAATGGCTACAGGTGTCCATCAGCTCTCGGCACGCTTCTCGTTGTCAGATGGGCCCTTCGCATCATGTCCCTTCTTCAGCAAGGTGAGGACGTCGGCCCGTCTTCCTGCTGTGTGCTTGTAGAATGACTGCAACGGGGGACTCGCGCCAGGGAGTCCGGCCCCTTCCTCCTCCACAGCCGCTCGTGGCGACTTGGCGCAATTGGCTGCAGTATCCATCATGGGAAAACGACACAGGCACACATACAGAATAGCACTACTTAAAATCCGACCACCAATAACTGTTTAGTATTTATCATCTCTGGAAGTTTCTTCACATGTCTTAGGTTTGTAATGTTTGTACTCATATACTGTGAAATATTCTATGTTTCTATCAATACCAGCATTCTGGCAAATCTGATGTATAAATAGCAGCACTCTCCGAACAGGAGGTCAGCTCTGTTCTGGATGTATGTTAGTGTCTGTAGTCAATGAGGCCGGCCGGAGTGGCCGAGCGGTTGAAGGCGCTACAGTCTGGAACCGCACGACCGCTACGGTCGCAGGTTCGAATCCTGTCTCAGGCATGGATGTGTGTGATGTCCTTAGGTTAGTTAGGTTTAAGTAGTTCTAAGTTCTAGGGGACTTATGACCACAGCAGTTGAGTCCCATAGTGCTCAAAGCCATTTGAACCATTTTTTGTTGTCAATGAGCTGCAAAAATGCTAAACACTGTATTACAGTGACGATTCTGCTTTCCCAACTTAATTGATTCTGGTTCGTCTTTAGCTCATTTAAGCTATTGTCACAGCAATCGCCTAGAAGTATGGTTCCATTGAATTCAATAAACCAATATAAGCTTATCGTTGCGCACATAAAACCATGACATAACATTTACCTTATACTAGTGACGCATCCTCGGCCTTGCACAGGTCAAACGACGTATCTATGGTAAGACGACTTTTCTGGTTCAAAATGGTTCAAATGGCTCTGAGCACTATGGGACATAACATCTACGGTCATCAGTCCCCTAGAACTCAGAACTACTTAAACCTAACTAACCTAAGGACATCACATACACCCCAGTCATCACGAGGCAGAGAAAATCCCTGACCCCGTCGGGAATCGAACCCGGGAACCCGGGCGTGGGAAGCCAGAACGCTACCGCACGACCACGAGCTGCGGACGACTTTTCTGGCGTAAAGGCAATTTTGTTTGGAGGCCACTGCGTAGCGCACACCAAGAAATTCCTTAGAGGCGGAGTATTATCTGTTCCATAGTTGCCTGGCGTCTGCAGTGACATCTCGTGGCAATGGTGGGAGCTGTGAGTATTTGCGCCGTGTTATCCGCCTGCCTCCACCGACAGTTCGACTTGAGCTTGCCGTGTCTCTGCAGCCTTTTCTGGTACTTCTCTTCGCACCACTTCAACGTTAACAAATGGTTCAAATGGCTCTGAGCACTACGGGACTTAACAAGTGACGTCATCAGTCCCCTAGAACTTAGAACTACTGAAACCTAACTAACCTAAGCACATCACATACATCCATGCCCGAGACAGGATTCGAACCTGCGCCGGAGCGGTCGCGCGGTTCCAGACTACAGCGCCTAGAACAGGTCGTCCACAGCGGCCGGCCCAACATTAAAAATTTACGAAAAAAAACTGCTCTTACCACCTTACTCTCTGATACGTCCTGCAGCGCAGGTCTTTTAGGAAGTCAGCAGTACACACACAAATATACTCGGCAAGCCACCACATGGTGCATGACGGAGGGTAGCCTGTACCAGTAATACATATTTCCTTTACTGTTCCACTTGCAAATAGAGCGAGGGAAAAATGACTGTATGCCCCTGTATGAGCCCTAATTCATTACTCTTATCTTATATACGTGATCCTTACGCGAAATATTTGTTGGCGGCAGTAGAATTGTTCTGCAGTCACCGTCAAATACCAGTTCTACACATCAAAAGAAATTTTGCATCACCCCAGTTGCCAGATCTCCTGAAGATAGACGTTAACGGTGGATATTGTATCACAGACACAGTTCCTTTGACTCAGAGATGTCACTAAACCCACCCAAAGAAGTGAACACTATGCATTTGACTGACGGGGTCCGACAGCCGATCAGTTCCAGTCATTCCACTGGGAAGGAGGTACACGGATTGTGTTGTCTGTAGTTTAACCACGCCTAGACGGTCAATACCGCGGTTCGATCGCGTCCGCATTGTTACTTTATGCCAGGAAGAGATCTCAACAAGGGAAGTGGTTAAAATGGCTCTGAGCACTATGGGACTTAACTTCTGTGGTCATCAGTCCCCTAGAACTTAGAACTACTTAAACCTAACTAACCTAAGGACATCACACACATCCAGACTGTAGCGCCTAGAACCGCTCGACCACCCCGGCCAGCCAAGGGAAGTGTCCAGACGTCTCGGAGGAACCAAAGTGACGTTCTTCTGATATGGAGGAGATACATAGAGACATTAACTGTCGATGAGATGCCTCGCTCAGGCCGCCTAAGGGCTACAACTTTAGTGGATGACCGCTACCTACGGATTATGGCTCGGAGGAACCCTGATAGCAACGCCTCCGTATTGAATAATGCTTTTCGAGCAGCCACAGAACGTCGTTTTATGACTCAAACTTTGCGAAATAGGCTGCATGATGCGCAACTTCACTCTCGACGTCGATGGCGAGGTCCATCTTTGCAACCGCGACACCATGCAGCGCGGACCGCTCAGGACTGGAATCACATTCTCTTCACAGACGAGTGTCGCATATGCTTTCCGCCAGACAATCGTCATGGACGTGTTTGGAGGCAACGTGGTCAGGCTGAACGCTTTAGACACACTGTCCAGCGAGTGCAGCAAGGTGGAAGTTTCCTGTTGTTTTGGGGTGGCATTATGTGGGGCCGAAGTACGCCGCTGGTGGTTATGGAAGACGCCACAACGACTGTACGATACGTGAATGCCGTCTTCCGACCGATAGTGCAACCATATCGCAGCATATTGGCTAGGCATTGGTCTTCGTGGACGACAATTTGCGCTCCTAACGTGCACATCTTGTTAATGACTTTCTTCAGGATATCGACATCGCTCGTCTAGAGTGTCTAGCATGTTCTCCAGACATGAACCCTATCGAACATGCCTGGCATAGAAAAGGGCTGGTTATGGACGGCGTGACCCACCAACCACTCTGAGGGATCTAAGCCGAATCCCCGTTGAGGAGTGAGACAATCTGGACCAACAGTGCTTTGATGAACTTGTGGATAGTATACCACAACGATTACAGGCATGCATCAACGCAAGAGGATGTGCTACTGGGTATTAGAGGTAATCGCGTGTACAGCAATCTGGACCACCACCTCTGAAGGTTTCGCTGTATGGTGATACAATATGCACTGTGTGGTTTTCATGAGCAATAAAAAGGGCGGAAATGATGTTTATGTTGATTTCTATTATAATTTTCTGTACAGGTTCCGGAACTCTCGGAACTAAGGTGATGTAAACCTTTTCTTGATGTATGTTTAAATTTTCTCAATTGCACTCCTCGGAAAGAACGTCAGCTTCCCCTTACAGATGAACCACAGTTTCTCAAAATACTCGCAGACCTCGCCTTCCCTATCACAAGTGTCACCTACTCGTTCTATTTCGTGTAGCGTCGCTACGTTACGTCCAGATATTCAAACGACGTGAGTGTGTTAAGCACGACACTAAGAACGCTGTATCCGAATCCTACGGGTTTGTTTTTCCTACTCATTTGATTTGACTTACATTTTTGTACATTTACAGCTATCGGCAATTCATCACACCAACTAGAAATTTTGTCTTAGTCGTCTTGTATCGTCCTACTGTCCCTCACCTTCGACACCTTCACTTACACTACTTCATCATCAGCAAACAGCCCCAGATTGCTGAGTATAGAAACATGGAATCTACGTGATGTCTTTTATCCATAGCTCGCAGTATATCATGTGAGAAAAGAGCAAGCTGAGATTCGTACGAACGTTGCGGTCTAAAAATTTGCTGATTATGGGAATGAAAATTTTTTGTCTCAAGGAAATGTATTATATTCAAACTGATAATACGTTCAAACATTCTGCAGCAAAGCTCTGTTAAGAATATTTGTGTTTAATCTTTGATGTCCATTCTTTCCCATTTCTTATACACAGGAGTCAACAGCTCTTTTTTCCGGTAGCTTAAGACTCTGTGTTGGGCGACATACTTGCGATAAAGGCAAGCTATGTAAGAAACCGCTGATATAGAGTACTCTTTATAAGCTCGAATGGGGATTCCATTATTTTCGACTCTCAGTTGCTTTTCTACGCCAGGGATGTTTTCCATACGGGAGTCTGTCCGACAGTCAAACGTTGGCATATTTATACGAACCTCCAGCGTGAAGAATTTTTAAACGTAGAATGTTAAATTTCAGATTTCCTTATATCTTCTACTGCCACACGAGACTTGTCAACAAGTGGCTGGGTGAAAATTCTTCGACCCGCTTAGAGATTTTAAATAGGACCAAACTTTTCTTGGGTTGTCGGCCAGATCTTTTGCTAAGGGACGACGATGGTAGCTATGTGCTTCACCCATAGATCTTTCCACAGGCGCGCTGATCTCTGTTAATCTTTGCGTGTCGTCATTTCCGGGTTGAACCGAGAGGGAAACAGGCTTTGCTTCCTCAGAATTTTCCGAATTTGGTCTTTATATCACGATGAGTCTTTTCGTCCTTAATCCACTTATTAGGCACACGCTTCCAGATAGCATGATTTACAAACTGTTTAAGCTTTGCCCTTTTTACCTCCACGTCCATCATACTGGAACTAAATGATATCAATTCCCTGTCTCAGTGAGATGCTAACAATTGCTTTTTGGATTTTTCTAGCAGAAACACTCTCCTAGCCATCTTGATTCAATAACTCTAGTAACCATAATCGCTGTGATGACATCATTATAATGAATCCCACTTTCTGCAGCAGTAGCTCGCGCTGTTCTCCCATCAACTGCAACTTCTGCCGCCTTAGGGCTGCAGTCGGGCGGTCTTAAAAAGAATGTGTGAATGATTCCAAGGAGTTTTGCCATTTAATCTTCCTCGTGAATCAGTCTATCCATGAGTGAAAATTGTATCGAAATCCGTGCGGTAGTTCCTCAGAGTAGCCTGGAGATAGAGACAGAAACCACAGCACGAGACTTTACAAACACTGATCAACCAGAACATAATGACCAACTACCTACTGAGCGAGGTTGCGCAGTGGTTAGCACACTGGACTCACATTCGGGAGGACGATGGTTCAATCCCGCGTCCTGCCATCCTGATTTAGGTTTTCCGTGATTTCTCTAAATCGCCCCAGGCAAATGCCGGGATGGTTCCTTTGAAAGGGCACGACCGCCTTTCTTCCCCGCCTTCCCTAATCCGATGAGACTGATGAACTCGCTGTTTGGTCTCTTCCTCCAAAACAACCCAACCCAACCAAATCACCTACCTAATAGCCAGTATGTCCACTTTTGGTACGGCGATGCTTTGTGGCACGGAAGCAATAAGGCATTGGTAAGTCGCTGGACGGAGTTGGCACCACATCTGCACAGGCAAGTCACCTAATCCTCGAAAATTCTGATGCTGTGTTCAATCACATCCCAGTGTGTTCGATCGGCTTCAGATCCGGTGAGTTGGAGGGCCACCACATCAACTGGAACTCGCCACTGTGTTCCTCGAAACACTGCATCACACTCACGGCCTTGCGACATGGCTCATTATCTTGCTGAAAAGTACCCCTGCCGCCGGAAAACATGATCGTCATGAAGGGGTGTACGTGATCAGCGATCAGTGTACGATACACCTTGGCCGTCATGGTGCCTCGTACGAGCTCCGCTGGTCCAAATGGATGCCCCAGTCAGTGTTACCCAGAGCGTAATGGAACCACCGCCGATTTGTCTCCATCCCACAGTACAGGTGTCATGGAGCTGTTCCCCTCCCATCGGCATGAAAAAGAAGATATCAGGTTTCATCAGACCATGTATGATCTGCCACTGGGCCAAAGTCCAGCGCCGATGGTCACGTGCCCATTTTTATAGTACTTGCCGATCTCGTGCAGTTAACATGCGTTGGTCGTCGGCTGCGGAGGCCCATTCGATAAACTGTGTGTTCAGGCACACTTGTACTCTGCCTAGAATTAATGCCTAACGTTAATCCCAACATAGTTTCCTGCCTGTTGTGGTTTCCACTCTGCCCAGCCTACAACGTCCGACATCTGTAATGAGGGGTGGACGTCTAACCCCCACGACATCTGAACGTGGTTTCACCTTGGTTTCGCTACGTGTTGAAGACACTCTCCATAGCAATGCTAGAAAAACCGAATAGTCGTACAGTTTTGGAAATACCCGTGCCGAGCCTGGGGGCCATGACAATCTGCCCTCGGTCAAACTTTATTTCATAGTAATCAGGCTCGTCCTCCTAGTTTCCTCGCAAGAAATAAAGAATGTTCCTGTAAATAAACAGCACAGTACGTGGAAGCTTGTACGCATCTTAGTTGTAAATAAACTGGAAAGCAGTAATGTTAGACGTAATGGTAGAAACTCTACTTCCACATCTTAAACTGACTTCTCCGACCCCAGGTTACCTACCTCAAATTGTTCAGTGGAGCATTCTCTACGTCCTACTACATTTTTGTACGCTCTTACGGAAACATCCCGTAGAAGATGTTTGTGTCGTAGCATCACTAGAGGCAAATGGCGTTGCAGCTACAGACCTGTCATTATGAGTGCTAACATTGAAATTTCAGTTATATTCTGTAAGTTGTAAATATTTATCAGATCTTTTGCATCTTTTGCGGTGTTGTCGTTCGCAGCTGGTGATGCCACGTCGCAAACATGTAACCTAACTGATATAACAAGTTTTTCTCTTCACAACAGTATGTTTTCACGATTTTGGCTGCCCAGGAAGCTTACTTGTAGGCATTTCTGTAACAGTAATTTTCGTGAACTTCGGACTATAATTCTACCGAAACTAGTCACAACAGTAAAGAATGTATCCTTACACTTGCTTTGAGTTGAGTAATGACGACATTCTTAAAACATTTAGATACTGTAGCACACTGCCTACAGGAAATATTACTAATTCAAGTGCTTGCATAGTCTGTTATATGCTTCAAACTATAACATTTCAAGATGGAAAGAGCAAATTTGGCTTTCTTTCAATATTTGAATGTAACAGCTCTGCATCAACCAGTTTAGTAGAATTCTCAAACCGAATATTCACCACTTGCGGGACTCTATTGCGCATAAATGGTCAAAGCTTTTCTCAGAAAGAAAAAAAACGCGTTTCTGTGTTACTTTAATATAACAGTTTCTCTCCCGAAGCTGCTATTAACGATTTTATCCTACGATAACAATATAGATTTTGTTGCCTAAACCTTCGAAGCGATTATTGTGAATATAGTACAAGTTGTCATACAGAGAGAAGTGAATGACATTCTCTCTCTCTCTCTCTCTCTCTCTCTCTCTCTCTCTCTCCCTCTCCCTCTCTCCCCTTTCTTCCTCCTGTTTTCATTAGAGACATGCTGCTGAGGTAGTACACGGAACGAAATTAACAGCCAACGCGCCTCTATAGCGGTGGCAGTGTGCGTGGGTTCCGTGTGGTATGAATAGAGTGACATATGGCATTAAACCCCAATTAATATCAAAGGACATGTGAGTCTGCACAATTATCTGACAAGCTCGTGAGCTGTCTAGTTATAGGACCTCAGTGAACAAGAAGGTATTTGCACTCAAGACAACTGCAGAATGACGTATTCGTTATTCTCTCCGCTAAGACCAATATGATTATCTTCCTACTTCCCTTTTTTTGTTACCTTGTCTTTCATTAAAAATATTTTTCTTTAGCGCTTAGGGAGACTGAGTATTATAAAATCTCAATACCAAGACGTTACCCGTGCACACAACCTCCAGAATATGAAGTAAATAATTGTAAGGTAAAGCAAATGTTAGTTTTAACTGATTACCTTCAATTGTTGGTTATCTTTGTATATGCTGTTTTATAGGCGTCGTCATACAGTTATATGAATCCTTCCTCTCAGCATTACAATTCTGTGATCAGGCTTTACGTCTGATAGATGATGTCAGTCAAGAAGTGAACTTCGTCTTCGTTGTTTCCTTCTCCTTAAAAAAACAAGGTAACTGAATTAAGAATATAGTCACAGTATTAGTGATTATAGTTCTGTTGTTCGCTAAATCTTTACTCAGAAATTCTTATTTTAAGATAATTATCAGACATCGCCGAAATAACTTCTACCGACGATGGCAGCGGAGGATTTATTACAAGGTAAAAAGTAATTTTATTTTCTGAAACACAGGGTATGCACTAAATATAAGGATACAAAAGAATGTTTGCGACATAATTTTCTCCCGTTTCAGAGGCAAAAGAATAATATTAAGCCTGTATCACGTATCTATAAATTTCTGATTCAAAGGAAATATACCAATATTTAAGTGAAAATTCTGTGTGAAACGTATCGAGAGAAATCACATGCAGACTCTCTACTGAAGCTATATTAGAGCATTTATTTCACACTTCACAAGAAAATTACTGATTTAAAATTCCCTCATCGAGTTTAAGGGTGGGAAAGGAGCGTCATACTATATGACTGAGAAGAATTTGGTTTCGTAAGTCATCTTTGTAACAGTTCTATGCCAATAGTCATCTCTTTCTATCTTGGGACAATCTGTTCATGTTTGCGAAGCAGCAAATACCTAATTTTAACCTTCTGTCTTGCAATTTATAGACTCCATTTATCCCTAGGCTGTTTCGTCTTGTTCTACTCGGTGGAAAATTAGCTCAGACTCTTTCGGTGGGTCTGGATTGTCATCAACTTCCACCCGCTTCTATTTTTAGCTCTACCAATTCATTCCGTAATTTATATACAACATGCTTTTTATCACATTTCTACGCCGCTCCATTTAAAATGCTTCCATCTTGATGATCATATTATCACGATCCACATGTCACTGCCATGAAGTTCCAGAAACAATCTCCTCAGTTCTAATATTTAGGAGGGCTGTCCAGAAATTAAGATAATATCGGTCACGAAATGGAAACCAATCCGATGAAGCCTTCCACTTATGTGTTAAGCAGTGTCTCGAGTATTCCCGTCGGTCGAAAGTTGCACTTTGCAGTTCTGAGCGCACGGTAAGCACGTGGCTTTGAAAATAGTGTCTCCCGCCAAGTATGGGTGCCTTCCGAGAGATTTCACCTAATTTTATTCATCCCCACATAACGTAAGTGTCATGAGTTTCGTACTTCATGATGGTTCTCGGTCACACACTGCATGGACAATGAAGATGCTCCTGAAACGTTTTCGATAGGAAGCGTCTGATCACTCTCTATATCGCCCGGATATGGCTCCCTCTGATTTTCATCTCTGCTCATATGAACAGCTGGCTATGAAGACAACGTTTTGGAACAGACAACGGGCAGCAGACCAGGGTGGAGATTTGTCGAAAAGCACCGTCGGCTGCCTACTATGACGAGGCTACTGGAAAGTTGATACAAAGCTACGACAGATGTCTAAGTCGGAGCGGCGACTATTTAGAGAAGTTGCTGGAAGGTGCAGCTAACTGTTGCAAATAAAAAATTAGTTATTTTCAACATGGTTTTCATTTCGCGATCGATCGGAACTTACTTTCTGGACAACCATCATCATACAGGATGATCTCGTCTGCTTAAGTTAAGAAGTTTTTTCATTAATGTATTATTTATTTGTATACTCTCTCGCATCTATTTTTCGCATTTTGAAATTTTTTTGCTCATAAATTTTGTAATGATTGTTCTATAAACTACGTAATCATTTGTTCCATAATCAACTACACAGGGCTCGCATGGTCTCACTGAAACTGACAAACAGATAAATAAAGAAGCCTTTCTCCTTCAATGCTAACTTGCTTCTAATGACCTAGTTGCGCCAGCTTCTACACCCAAATTGTTTAAAATTTGGTAAAGTGTGGATGGAAGGTGAAATATTGCCTGCTTTCATGCGTAGTAACAAACTAATCCCTGCCAGTTAATAATACAGACAATAGAAATAAGCAGTGTTCAAGAGAACAATGTTAATAATGCGTCCGACTCGAATATATTAAACATGGAAAATGGCGACGCTGAACACGCTTACACAAATTCACCGCGACGGAAGAAAGAATGGGCCTGCATATCGAAATACAATATGTTGTATGAGAGGGCCGGTGTGGCCGAGCGGTTCTAGACGCTTCAGTCTGGGACCGCGCGACCGCTAGGGTGCCAGGTTCGAATCCTGCCTCGGGCATGGTTGTGTGTGATGTCCTTAGGTTAGTTCGGTTTAAATAGTTCTAAGTTTAGCGGACTGATGACCTCAGAGGTTAAGTCCCATAGTGCTCAGAGCCATTTGAACCAAGTATATTGTATGCAAATTAATATTTAACTAGATCGTCTGCGGTGGTTGGCACTGGATCACAGCGCTCTACCCATCGTTCCACCACATCCCACACATTTTCGATTGGCAACAAGTCTGGTGATATGGCGGACCAGGG
This sequence comes from Schistocerca cancellata, assembly GCF_023864275.1. Lineage (NCBI taxonomy): Eukaryota > Metazoa > Arthropoda > Insecta > Orthoptera > Acrididae > Schistocerca > Schistocerca cancellata. Next base: position 718,884,656 of record NC_064630.1, read on the forward strand.
CAAAAGGCTGACATCCTGTGACCCCAAGAAGGCACCTGTACGTGCAGCAACATGTGGTCGTGCGGTGGCGTCGGGGGTGTTGTGCCGCAAGGGTATGGGTACGGGTCGCAGGATGTCATTCGCGTAGGTCAGAATGGTCACCGAGCCCTGGCCAACTGTTATTTGTGGTTGTATCACCCATAAGGCCTTAAGTTGGAGCTGTATGTCTTGTGCGAATGCAGTCACTGTGATGCTGCTTCCCCTGTGTTCAGAGGACCAGAACACGACCATCATTCTCAAACAAACACAACCTGAATTCGTCCGAAAACACTTTCTGATGCCCTTCCTGCCCTCAGTGACGCTGTTCAGCATACCATTTCCAACCACATCATCACCAGCAGCGTCATCAGCTGTAGCATCGCCAGCTACAGCATCAGCAGGAGCAGCCACAACATCACCAGCCATACAAACAGCTACGACGCGTACACCTATATCGGCAGGTAAATATTCCCTACCTCCAGTCACGTTTGCTTCTTATTTGCTCCTCGTTCTTGATCACTGTTATGAATATGTTTTTTCTATATTTATCATCACTGCCATTTTTGCAACCAATTACATCGTTAATTGTGGTTGTTCCTCTGATTCTACTTACATTGCTTCACCACGTGCATACTAAATCTGGCTTACCCCTTCTCGTCCTACTATTACGTCTCTTATTTTTAAATATTTTTATTCGTTAAGTTATTAGTATAAATGTTGAGTCCTCGTCGTCGAATGTGACGTACTGTCCACTCATCACGTACAGGGTGCCTAAAGGATGCTGCATTCTCGGAATGCTATACAACAAGTCAAGTAAATAATATTAGTAGTTTTATTTCAATAAAGCATATTGACAATACTTAACTTTGTACGAGGGCTATCCACAAAGTACATTACGTTTTGGAATTAAAAATAAATAAAGCATTGGAATTTTTTTTAATTATATACAGATGAAATCCACACTTAAATACTACTTTTCTACATAGTTGCCATTTAAATTAAGGCACTTATCGTAGCGATGGACGAGCTTGGAAATTCCTTCGTCGTAAAATTCGGCCGCCTGCGCCTTCAACCACGAGGTTACCTCTTCTTGAAGCTGTGCGTCGTCATCAAAACGCTGCATAGCCAACCACGTCTTCATTGCTGGGAATAAGTGGAAGTCGCTCGGTGCCAGGTCGGGAGTGTACGGCGGGTGAGGAAACAACTCCCACTTAAAAGATTCGAGAACTTCACGAGTGGCATTTGCCGTGTTGGCCCGGGCGTTGTCGTGAATCAGCAAGATGTTTGAGCCCAACTTTCCCCTGCGCTTGTTTTACGTTGCTCTTTTGAGGTTGTGCAGAGTTTGGCAATACCTTTGAGAGTTCATTGTAGTGCCTCTTTCCAGGAAATCCACAAAAGTCAAACCTTTTCTGTCCCAAAAGACAGTCATTACGTGGTTGAAGGCGCAGGCGGCCGAATTTTACGACGAAGGAATTTCCAAGCTCGTCCATCGCTACGATAAGTACCTTAATTTAAATGGCAACTATGTAGAAAAAACGTATTTAAGTGTGGCTTTCATCTGTATATAACTAAAAAAATTTCCAATACTTTATTTATTTTTAATTCCAAAACGTAATGTACTTTGTGGATAGCCCTCGTATTTAGGACAAGTGTCGCAACCGATGGGTGACATGCAAAGATTAATGTTCCTCGCTACAGACATAATTGAAACAAGCAATGGATATGGACCACTACTAACTGTTCTCGTAGCACTCTCTGCTAGGCCGTGCTAGTACTCTGCGAATACTGCCCTCAATGTACGGCCGAGGCTGGCAGAAGCGGCGCTTATGTTCACTTCTCGTAGAGGGCGCTCCTGTCGTGGCACGGTCCATATCAACGGCTATTGACTGACGTCGCCTCACCGCCTTCTCTGGTCTTGCGTTCTTCCTCTTCGTTCCGACGCTTGTGGTTACGCCAGAACAGTTAATATGCTATTATCGATGTAAGTGTTGAGATAGGTCCCAGTTCCATGGTCATCCTCATGAAGACTGATAGTAACGGTAGCCGTTACGGTGGCAGTTTTATTTATGACATGACACAATCAACTTCCAAAATTATTTTCATTGAAATTGACGCCCACCGTGTCAGACTCCACTCACATATTTCAGTGTCATTCTCCAACATGAAAGGACTACTGGCGGAGTGAAACTGTGGGGTATGTCCTGCAACATGCCTGATGTGCTCAGTCGGAGAAATAATTCACCGGAAAAACAGCGGCCGTGTTCAACACGTCTCTGGCAAGCAAATCTAAACGGTGGAAAAACTGCATAAAGGCTTCAGATCTTTCGTAGTATAGAAGGTTAAGTCTTGCTAATACTGTGTTTGAACAACGCCACATACACTAGTCATTGGACCTTTGCCAGCCCTCTACTTAGACGAGGTGTTTTATGCACATATTCTTCACACTAAAGACATCCCATCCGCTATCGTTTTAAGAAAATTACTAAATGAGCACCTGAAAAACGAATTTCTTATGAACCACAACTTTATTAATTTGCTGTATATGTTGATACTGTTTCAAACTGGACTATAAATTTAACGTTAGGTTTTTATCAAAGAAAAAACTCTTCGAGTGCATCTCTGTTATGCTGACCCGCTCGTATAGCAAACCACGCAGTGCGTTGGCTTGCAAGATAGCAGGGAACATCAGTATCTGGTCGAATCCACGCGGCGGAATGAAAGTGTGCAGAGCGATAGACCAGGCAGCCTAAGTGTGGATTTTGTTTCCCCAAACAAGTTGTTTAGCCAAATGCTGAGTTTGTACCAAAATTCCGCCTCAGAGAATATGATATAGGTTAACTTGACAACTGTGGCATCAGAAAAAGCACCCGGCCACACAAAGAAATGCGTACATATTATAAATATGTATATATGTTCCACATCTCCTAAACCACTGACCCGATTTCAACCAAACTTGGTGCACATATCATGTACTGTCTGGAAAGAATCGCAGTGGGAGTAAGAACCACGAACCTATCAAATGGGTGAGTGTGGTGGTAGAAAAAAAAGTGTAACCCACAACGCACGAATACTAAGATTTCATTCATCCCATATTTGAGAATGAGAGCACTTAGTAACTTATCAAAAATTTTACACTATCTCAAAATTTTACAAAACATTTATCATTTACAATCCCAGAAAGTCATGAAAGGAAAACCTCTTATCCCTTACTGCATTTCCGCTTTCCTTACAGTAAAACTCCCGCATCACATGTGATGTTTTAATTTAAGACGTCTTTACTGATAATTCTGTTCCCAACACATTTCGCACATATGCCACTGAATATACCTACAAAAATGTAGTTCAGAGGTTATAACGTTATCGACTGCAGGGCGAAATTCGATAAATTCGCTAGAAATACAAGTTACATATGTGTGTACAAATACGTGTGAAATACTTTAAAAATAGGCCTATTTGGTATATGCGTAAGTGTACAAAGCTGCAGATAAAAAGCTCCTCCTATATCCCTGGATAGATTTCAACTAGTTTTGGTACATATATTACCTATTGCTTCGGATGAAATACTGTGGGGTAAGAATAAGTAACGTCTTGTTGGGATGTGGGTGACGATGTATAGAGAGAAGGTGGGACGAGCAGACGGAGAGGGAGAGAGAGAAGAGAGGACTTAAAGAGGACGAGGAGGAGATAGATGGGTGAAGACGAAGTGAACATAGATTGAAGGGAAAATATAGGCAGAATAGCAAGGAGCAGATTTTCAGAGGGACAGGAGAAGACTGGACAGAGAAGGAAAGATGAGGAAATAGACGGAGACAGGGGGAGGAAGAGAAGCGCAAAGAGAGGGGAAGGAAGAGATAGACGGAGAGAGGGGAAGGAGGAAATAAAGAGAAGACGAAGAAATGGACACAGATATGGAGAGAAAGACAGGGAGATAGAGAGTGGGGGGAGGAAGAGATGGAAGAGAGGGAGAAGGAGGTGATGGATTAATGGAAGATTGGAATAAATACACACCCGGGCAACGTTGAGTACTGAGCTGGTAACAAAATAAAATTTGCCAAATCGTGAAAAAGCGGGCAACGTAATATACGGGGAAAAGACCGGGAAAAATAAGAAGTACCTTAATTATGGCAAGAATAGTAACTGACGAGAAATTATAGTTGATATTGTTATCGTTTATGCACCCACCCAGAGCGTGACGATCCACAATAACTCTGTCGCAGACGGGACGTTAAGCACTAATCTTCCCTTCAGAGCACGAGGCAGCACGTCGTCCTGAAATGACAGCCATCGAAGTTCGTACGCTGAGTTCTCTAATTATGGTGAGTGATACAGAGATCCATTTCGATCAGAGATGTAAGTAGTAGCTGATAGAGACTGCATATCCAACATGAGGTGGGGGTCTTAGAATTTATCCGACGCGACGGACCTATGCTACTCAGTTCATGACGATGAAATCAGATAGCGCCATAGAGGATCCACCGCTTGTAATCAGAAATATGACATTTGTTTACCCATTCACCTCATTTTCAGAATAAATACACACAGCTGAAACCCGAATGCGTTTCTAAAGCGTGGTTTTCCGAAGTTATTGTTAGACCCTTTCTTTGCTTATCACATTTAAAGAGGATGCAGTAACAAATTAGTCTGTAATAGCTTCAATTACATTTTGCGAAGTACAAAAGCTGCTGACACATATTGCTGCATAGCACTGCATCACTGTATGTAAAGTTAGTACAAAATGACCTGACTGACAGTATTGTACATGTCTTCATATGTACCTTCAATACTACCCGTCGTTTTATTATTTACTATTGTTACGTCACAGTCTGCTGTATGAATGAGCTGATGTAAATGAACATTTGAGTGATAGTACCTTTTCCACCATTGACATCTATTGCGAAGCTGCGTCGTTTCAGATAAAACCTCATTTACGAAGAACTTCCGTTGTCTCGATCTGCAGCGGTTATCTAATGCACGGTTTCGCAAACTGTGTTCTGCTGGTTGTGAATAAGTGCTCCGTGAGGAATTACCAACAACATGGTGGATTATGTATTCGATATTTTGACGATATTAATATTCTTTTAGACCTTATTATAATTTCTCTTTTATAAGCTGAAATTTAAAATTGAAGTAATCATTGAATAAAATAAGTTTGTAATTTTTTTTTTAATTTTATTAACCTGCAACATGAGCAAAGTGTTACACCAGATTACCAGGACTCTTACAGTGTCCGTCAGAGGAAACGTTTGGGAGCCCCTGATCTAATGTAATATTGTCGTAGTTGGTACATTAATAATGGTTTACTGGGAAATACGGGAATGATGTTTGAGAAATATAAATATACAGTGCGATCTACACTCCTGGAAATGGAAAAAAGAACACATTGACACCGGTGTGTCAGACCCACCATACTTGCTCCGGACACTGCGAGAGGGCTGTACAAGCAATGATCACACGCACGGCACAGCGGACACACCAGGAACCGCGGTGTTGGCCGTCGAATGGCGCTAGCTGCGCAGCATTTGTGCACCGCCGCCGTCAGTGTCAGCCAGTTTGCCGTGGCATACGGAGCTCCATCGCAGTCTTTAACACTGGTAGCATGCCGCGACAGCGTGGACGTGAACCGTATGTGCAGTTGACGGACTTTGAGCGAGGGCGTATAGTGGGCATGCGGGAGGCCGGGTGGACGTACCGCCGAATTGCTCAACACGTGGGGCGTACATCGATGTTGTCGCCAGTGGTCGGCGGAAGGTGCACGTGCCCGTCGACCTGGGACCGGACCGCAGCGACGCACGGATGCACGCCAAGACCGTAGGATCCTACGCAGTGCCGTAGGGGACCGCACCGCCACTTCCCAGCAAATTAGGGACACTGTTGCTCCTGGATTATCGGCGAGGACCATTCGCAACCGTCTCCATGAAGCTGGGCTACGGTCCCGCACACCGTTAGACCGTCTTCCGCTCACGCCCCAACATCGTGCAGCCCGCCTCCAGTGGTGTCGCGACAGGCGTGAATGGAGGGACGAATGGAGACGTGTCGTCTTCAGCGATGAGAGTCGCTTCTGCCTTGGTGCCAATGATGGTCATATGCGTCTTTGGCGCCGTGCAGGTGAGCGCCACAATCAGGACTGCATACGACCGAGGCACACAGGGCCAACACCCGGCATCATGGTGTGGGGAGCGATCTCCTACACTGGCCGTACACCACTGGCGATCGTCGAGGGGACACTGAATAGTGCACGGTACATCCAAACCGTCATCGAACCCATCGTTCTACCATTCCTAGACCGGCAAGGGAACTTGCTGTTCCAACAGGACAATGCACGTCCGCATGTATCCCGTGCCACCCAAAGTGCTCTAGAAGGTGTAAGTCAACTACCCTGGCCAGCAAGATCTCCGGATCTGTCCCCCATTGAGCATGTTTGGGACTGGATGAAGCGTCGTCTCACGCGGTCTGCACGTCCAGCACGAACGCTGGTCCAACTGAGGCGCCAGGTGGAAATGGCATGGCAAGCCGTTCCACAGGACTACATCCAGCATCTCTATGATCGTCTCCATGGGAGAATAGCAGCCTGCATTGCTGCGAAAGGTGGATATACACTGTACTAGTGCCGACATTGTGCATGCTCTGTTGCCTGTGTCTATGTGCTTGTGGTTCTGTCAGTGTGATCATGTGATGTATCTGACCCCAGGAATGTGTCAATAAAGTTTCCCCTTCCTGGGACAATGAATTCACGGTGTTCTTATTTCAATTTCCAGGAGTGTATAAGTTACAGGGTGAAGATTTCTATTTATTTTTCTTGTCATCAGTTTCCTGAGTGGTCTGATAAAGCCCTCAACTACTTCCTTTCTTCCAAGAGTGTTAGTCCCACCACGCTGCAGGAAAACTTGCGTGGGACTTGGGAATCAGGACAGAGCACTACCAGAAGTGAAGTTGTGAGGGTGGATAGTTCAGTCGGCAGAGGCAAAGGATCCAGATTTCTGTCCCGAACGGGCAGCCGCTATTAATCGTTAGGTAGTTACAAATCAGCGAACATTCCTCTGCACAGGGAAAATTCGTTATGGATACTTTTCAGTTGCTGCACCAGGTCTCCCAAGAATCGAAATTAGGTTGTACGACGTGGCTTGGCTACCCAGCTGCTCCTCATCATATCTGTGAACATTCTATAATAAGTCGGGCAGTGAATGTTCCAGTGTAAGAACTCCAACGTTTAGGTATTCGAACAATACTTTGTTGGTTCGTGTATCGTCCAGCTTTCCATAAACATTCAGAATAAAGCATTGTGTACTGTGTATCAGCAGCTAGCAATAAGATTTCTCTCACTGAATTCTATGTCATATGTCTGTACTCGACGCGGATGCGGCGACATTTTATGCAGTCCCATTTTCTCATGCTCTCTTTCAATATTAATCGAATCAGCTGGTCTGTACATGCTGGAACATCTGTTTTCAACGAGTACACAGCACAGCAGCTCATGAGGGACGCTAGCAGATCTCAACAGCGCTAATCTACGGGCCGTTGTTGACAGTCACCAATATACTATTCTTCATTTTCTTCTTGCATTAAGATCCTCTGAGAAGAAGTTCTGTATTCAATTCTTAGTCGTTTGTTGCTATTTTCTTCTGTTCCCCTATTCCATCATTATTCCACCATGGTTTTTTCTGTCTTCCGAATCACTTTGTGCCACTTTTCCTTTTTTCGTCCTATCTTGGAATCCTTCCAGTTTCGAAACTTTTCCGCCAAAAAGCTTTATTTGGAATATTGCTTCTTCTCTTATGTTTCGCCTATCCAAGTTTCTCCTAACCTCTTGAAAGAGTGGTTGTTAATTTCTTTTCCCTAAGATATTTGAAGATCTGCTCATGGAGTGTGTTGTCATCGATTCTGTAAGTAATGTGCATCCAAAAGTAGTAATCTTCTCTTCCTTATTGTTTCTGATATGTTTTCTGGTAAATTTCATCATTACTTTTTAATTTTCAAAATGATGCATTTTCTGAGGATCTAAAAATATATGTATAATTGCTCTTCCTACTACTTCTAATTTATCAGTAATATATTACTATTGAATACTAGACATTCGACATCATACAGGCATTCTGGTTTCTCTGCTGTGTTGTAATGCCTTCTTCTATTTTTTCAGATGAGCATTTTTTGCTGTAGGTATTCTTAGTTATATGATAGACTTTTTCCATGTGATGGACCCTTTCCCCTAAACTAGATTTCTCTAGAGCGTTTCCTTGAATAGTCTATCCCACAAATTTGAGTTTTTTTACCTTCATTGTTTGCACAATACCCTTTACTTCGAAGCAATTTTTACATCTGTCACAAACACTGTTATCTCTATAGAAAATCCTAATCGTGTCTTGGTGGCTTTTCCCTCTAGACGATTGATTTGCTCTGCTGCACTGTTCAGGCGTTCAGAAATTATGGAAAAATTATCTGAAACTGCTGTTCCTATCCTTTCAACAACCGGACATTATCTGACCAACCATTGAGTGGCTATCATCGATAGCCATCAGATCCAATCTGAGAGAATAAGAAATAATAAAACACAGAAATAGACAATATTATACAGGAATAAATCGGTGGTCATAAATGGTGCAACTCCATGAAGGCGGCATGTAACAACCCTCAAACTGGCGTTAACTGTCGTACATGCTTGGATATACATTTCCAGTCACATCAGTGTAACAGTCTGTCAAAAACCTGAATAATCACCTTTCGCAGCGCAGACCGCTGGAAGACGTAGAGTAAGAGAGTTAATGAGGTTCTGGAAGGTACCCACAGGAACGTGGAGCCATGTCGACCCATATGCCTTGGCCAGCTGCACTAAATTTCTCGGCGAACAACCAATCGAGGTCGTCCGATAGATTCTCGATTGGGTTTAAATCCAGGCAGTTTGCTGGCCATGGTAGCACGATAAGCTCATCCTGATGCTCTTCGAACCACGCACGTATACTGCGATCTGTGTGATACCTTCTATTTTACTGCTGATAGACGCCATTGCGAAGAGGGAAAACAAACTAAATCCAAGGTGAACAGGCTAGATGCGTTCTGGTGTTCACCGAGCGAGGTGGCGCAGTGGTTAGCACACTGGACTCGCAAGTCTCTAGAGGAACGGAAGGTTCCAAATGATTGGAAAAGAGCACAGGTAGTCCCAGTCTTCAAGAAGGGTCGTCGAGCAGATGCGCAAAACTATAGACCTATATCTCTGACGTCGATCTGTTGTAGAATTTTAGAACATGTTTTTTGCTCGAGTATCATGTCGTTTCTGGAAACTCAGAATCTACTATGTAGGAATCAACATCGATTCCGGAAACAGCGATCGTGTGAGACCCAACTCGCTTTATTTGTTCATGAGACACAGAAAATATTAGATACAGGCTCCCAGGTAGATGCTATTTTTCTTGACTTCCGGAAGGCGTTCGATACAGTTCCGCACTGTCGCCTGATAAACAAAGTAAGAGCCTACGGAATATCAGACCAGCTGTGTGGCTGGATTGAAGAGTTTTTAGCAAACAGAACACAGCATGTTGTTATCAACGGAGAGACGTCTACAGACGTTAAAGTAACCTCTGGCGTGCCACAGGGGAGTGTTATGGGACCATTGCTTTTCATAATATATATAAATGACCTAGTAGATAGTGTCGGAAGTTCCATGCGGCTTTTCGCGGATGATGCTGTAGTATACAGAGAAGTTGCAGCATTAGAAAATTGTAGCGAAATGCAGGAAGATCTGCAGCGGATAGGCACTTGGTCCAGGGAGTGGCAACTGACCCTCAACATAGACAAATGTAATGTATTGCGAATACATAGAAAGAAGGATCCTTTATTGTATGATTATATGGTAGCGGAACAAACACTGGTAGCAGTTACTTCTGCAAAATATCTGGGAGTATGCGTGCGGAATGATTTGAAGTGGAATGATCATATAAAATTAATTGTTGGTAAGGCGGGTACCAGGTTCAGATTCACTGGGAGAGTCCTTAGAAAATGTAGTCCATCAACAAAGTAGGTGGCTTACAAAACACTCGTTCGACCTATACTTGAGTATTGCTCATCAGTGTGGGATCCGTACCAGATCGGGTTGACGGAGGAGATAGAGAAGATCCAAAGAAGAGCGGCGCGTTTCGTCACGGGGTTATTTGGTAACCGTGATAGCGTTACGGAGATGTTTAACAAACTCAAGTGGCAGACTCTGCAAGAGAGGCGCTCTGCATCGCGGTGTAGCTTGCTCGCCAGGTTTCGAGAGGGTGCGTTTCTGGATGAGGTATCGAATATATTGCTTCCCCCTACTTATACCTCCCGAGGAGATCACGAATGTAAAATTAGAGAGATTAGAGCGCGCACAGAGGCTTTCAGACAGTCGTTCTTCCCCCGAACCATACATGACTGGAACAGGAAAGGGAGGTAAAGACAGTGGCACGTAAAGTGCCCTCTACTACACACCGTTGGGTGGCTTGCGGAGTATAAATGTAGATGTATATGTAGATGTAGACGACGCTTCAAACCCGTGTCCGGCCGTCCTGATATAGGTTTTCCGTGATTTCCCTTAATCGCTCCAGGCAAATGCTGGGATGGTTCCTTTGAAAGGGCACGGCCAACTTCCTTCCCTAATCCGATGAGACCGATGACGCCGCTGTTTGGTCTCTTCCTCCAAACAACCCAACCCGTGCTTGTGTTGATCCAGTGTGCCTTCTAGAATTACAAGATCACCCAGGGAATGCCACCAAAACATTTCCTAGACCATAACGCATTCACGGTGTTAATTGCAGACGATTCACGCCGTACACACCAACCGTCATCAGTACAATTAGTACAAAACATGAGTCGTGTAAAGAGGTCCCCTGTCTCCACTCAGTATGTGTTTATTTGCGGTGCTGGTGTGTAAATTTCAGCTTTCGTCGACGATGAACACCAGTCAGCATGGGTGTATGAACCAGGCACCTGCTGCAGAGGCCCATACGCAGCAACGTTCGGTGCACGGCCGATGAGGAGACACTTTTGGAACTCTTCTGGATCATCTGGGCTGTCCATTGCTGAACAGTTGCACGCCTGCAGACAGCCTTGTATGTAGGGCAATCACAGCTATGAGTAGTCATTTTGGGTAGTAGTAAACCACTTCAGCTGTATTTAGTACTTTATTATTGGATCAGTACTGGTTTCGTGGCACTGTCCTGACGGACAACGAATGTTGGGTACTGAGTTCCGAGCTTTTCCGCTTTAACGCTTTTGGTCATATTTTTACCTGAAGATGTGGCTTTTAGTGCCACGAAACCGGTAGTGATCCAATAATAAGGGACTGCATACGGCTGAAGAGGTTTATTAAAACCCAAGTTCTCCAGTGTACACCCCCACAGCGGTCATTCACCCTTGTCGTCCAAGGGCTGTGGTGCATCACAGTTGCCTCGGCATCGGATTCGGAAACTGCTGTTATAACATGCATGGTATATTTCAACCACGGCGAAATGCGAGCAAAATGAGGCCATTTTTGGCCTGAAATCAGACGATCACGCGCTTTCGGACGTCAGTTAAATCACTCCGTTTCTGCATTATGACAATGACTGTACTGTTTCCCGCACGTCAACCCCCCCCCCCCCCTCCACACACACACCCATCCGCCCCGCCCACCTCATAAGCATTCTATACCTCGATTGCTAGTGCTGCCGACACTTGCTTTCTGTGAGTGGACCATTGACGGTGGTGGCCACATTAATGTCACTGGACCGTGTACAAATGATCAGCTTTCACAGCAACTGCACACAGAAGGAAGGCGTAACGACATCGACAGTCTGCAAATTGTAAGTTGTGGGTAAGGTTTACGCCCTACATTAAATAAGGTACACACAACTGAAGATACAGAGCCACTTTTTTTTTCGAGCAACAGACGCGAAATTTAACCGACAGGAAGACGATGCTGTCATATGCAAATGCTTTTCAGAGCATTCACACAAGGTTGGTGCCGGTGACGACACCTACGATGTACTGACATGAGGAAAGTTTCCAACCGATTTCTCATACACAAACAGCAGTTGAGCGGCGTTGCTTGGTGAAACGTTGTCGTGATGCCTCGTGTAAGGAGGAGAAATGCGTACCACTACGTTTCCCACTTTGATAAAGGTCGGATTGTAGCCTATCGCGATTGCGGTTTATCGTATCGCGACATTGATGCTCGCGTTGGTCGAGATCCAATGACTGTTAGCACAATATGGAATCTGTGGATTCACGAGGGTAATACGAAACGTCGTGCTGCATCCCAAAGGCCTCGCATCACTAGCAGTCGAGATGACAGGCATCTTATCCGCATGGCTGTAATGGATCGTGCAGCCTCGCCTCGATCCCTGAGTCAATAGATGGGGACGTTTGCAAGACAACAACCATCTGCACGAACAGTTCGACAACGTTTGCAGCAGCATGGACTATCAGCTTGAAGACGATGGCTGCGGTTACCCTTGACGCTGAATCACAGACAGGAGCGCCTGCGATGGTGTACTCAACGCCGAACCTGGATGCACGAATGGCAAAACGTCATTTTTTCCGATAAATCCAGGTTCTGTTAACATCATGATGGTGGCATCCGTGTTTGGCGACATCGCGGTGAACGCACATTGGAAGCGTGTATTCGTCATCCGGCGTGATGTTATGGGGTGCCATTTGTTACACTTCTCGGTCACCTCTTGTTCGCATTGACGGCACTTTGAACAGAGGACGTTACATTTCAGATGTGTTACGGCCCGTGACTCTACCCTCCATTCGATCCGTGCGAAACCCTACATTTCAACAGGATAATGCACGACCGCATGTTGCAGGTCCTGTACGGGCGTTTCTGGATACAGAAAATATTCTACTGCTGCCCTGGCCAACACATTCTCCAGATCTCTCACCAACTGAAAACGTCTGGTAAATGGTGGCCGAGCAACTGGCTCGTCACAATACACCAGTCATTACTATTGATGAACTATGGCATCGTGTTGAAGCTGCATGGGGAGCTGTACCTGTACACGCCAATCAAGCTCTGTCTGACTTAATGCCCAGGCGTATCTAGGCCGTTATTACTGGGTACTGATTTCTCAGGATCTATGCACTCAAATTGCGTGAAAATGTAATCACATATCAGTTCTAGTATAATATATTTGTCCAGTGAATAATTGTTCATCAGTATTTCTTCTTGGTGTAGCAATTTTAATGGCCGGTAGTGTACATGCTCATAAAGTGAGAGTAGAAAACACATAAACTGACAGTAGCTTCAAAAATAGACTCACACAAGTAGCAACACACAAACTGCTGGAACGATCATTCCCACTATGGAAATATAACTCATCAGGGTTCTCATTCACATTCACAATTCGCATTTGTTGTTTAGAGGAAAATCATGTCTTGGCTCGTGGAATAGTGAAAAACGTCTACGAAAACACGTCGGAATTCGACATTGACAGGGTCGTTGCATGCCATGATTGTGGTTTTCATTCCACGATGTTACAGGCGGCGCCATTATCCCATAACTGTACCAGGAAGATGAATCGATATAGGAGCTAAACGGCCGCACTACTCTAGCGCCTGAAAGTACTTATAAGTTCTTTAGACTGTTCAGAATTGTACAGTTATATTATGTGCTTACAGCGCGGAAATGGGCTTGCTTGCAGTATGACAGCAACCCACACAGACATTGCGACGACACCTAAAGGTACGCCATCCTGAAATATCCAGTACATAATACAACCTTTCCAAGAGTTGCCACCTAAAGTGTAAACAAAACTCGTATTTACATGTACATTGCCATCTTTTTTTTTCTGTCTCCAACTTGTTCACAAGCCTATACTTTGGTTTACCCTGATTAGGAGACCTCACTACCCGTGAGGCCATTTTCTAGGATGGCCGTTGGCTGTGTGTCTGAGGTATGACTTGTGAGGTTTCAATTATTGAGGCTCTAATACGTGTACCATAAAGGCCTATATCTTCCTTGGCGAAAATCAAAGTATCGATTAGCGCACCTTATTCCATTAGGCATGAATACATATTCTCTATATGCAACCCTAAATTGTTCAATTAATTGTTCTAAATTAGGTTTGTAGTACCACAACACTTCCAATACAATAACAGCAGCTGCGTAGTTAATTTTATTTCCATAAAATGTAATGGCGAGGTCGTCGATACGTTGCTGGGTAGTTGGTACCAGGAATGCAAGACGAAGATCGTCGGGATAATTCCTTATGTGTTCCCAGTTAGCATAAAAAAATTCCAACGCAGACATGAGCTGTAAACAATAAACTTTATTCAAAACGTGACTGTACCCTTCCTTTTACAAAAAGTCATATATACACGATTACGTACATTAAATGTTACATATTTGACTTCACTCTGGACAAGATCGTCTTTAGCAGGTTCATCACCAGCAATTTGAACACCAATATAAAATGGATTAGTACCTTGAAAAAGGCGATTTTTAACTTTACATTCTTTTTCTAAATCTGTCCATGACTTAACTTTACTAATATCTGCACTAGTCTCCGGTTTACAATAAGTAACAAATTTAAAGGCATTACGCCTACTATACTTCCTCCATGGTACTCCGGATGATCGGTCCGGTTTCAAACTAAATGAACCAAGTTTATTAGTACAAGCAATTCTAACTCTTTCCAGTGCTCCTTGATCTTCAAAAATCAGCACAGTGGCCATTGTTCTGACTTGCTTTGACAAGGGAGAAGACACAGACGCGTGGACAATGGTGCGTCCAACGAGAATGGACAGGTAACTCACCACTTCGGTATTTTTTTTTTTTTTTTAGGTGAGTCCTGCTTCAGCGTACACGATCAGGATGGACGTATGAGCGTGTGGAGGCTCTGTTGACAACGAAAATGTTAAGTCCAGCAACTGCGTCCAGCAACTGCCTCTGACGTTACTGTTGTTCGCCAAAGGATAATGCATGAGCTCATATTTTTCATGCTGCCCTGGCCTACCCAGATACAGAGGCCCTAACCAGCTCGTTGTCCGGATTTCTCATCCAGTGAAAGCTTTTAGCTAGCGCGAAGCTCAGAATATGTGCTAGAAAATGACCCACGGTTGAAACTGGTCAATCGCACGGATAATGAACAGAACTGAGCCCACGTGGGCCATGATTCTATTCTAAAAACACATAAGGGTTGTAGACTTGCACAAAAATAACATTTTAAAGAATTTAGTTTTCGGTTAACCAGTGACTGGCACGTCGTAACTGAGCAGGCGCTACAAATAAACTATGGCGGCTTGGAATCACGTTCTCGTGCTTAAATATAATAAGGTGGAAATTACAGCTATATTTACTTGATGGCTGGCTTCTGTTCGGAATTCACTTTCAAATCATCCTGCAGGACACAAAACCAAAATTACAATCATGTACAATACAGCTGTTGGCAAATTATTAAGCACACGTCAAGATATCCATACCAGATAGTCAAAATAGCATTTTGCGAATTATAATAACCATTCGAAGACAACAAACTTATACGTATAACAAAGTGCAAATGGACAGTTGTAGAGCATACAGGTATTTGCTGTTCCTCCTGGTGTTGCTATTACAGGGTGGGCAAAATACAACTGGCCAGGGAAATATACTGCCTTCGAAGATGCAATTCCAGGCGGGTGTAAAATGAATGTGCGCAACGGAAAATAATAAACGCTAAAATGAAGACTTGGCCCTGTCTGATTACCTCCTGAAGCAGACCTTAGAATCTCTTATTTCGATAAGTTACATTCTAAACATAAGTGAATGATGAAGGCAACTAATCCTACTAAATGACAAACGTTGTCCCTGCTTATATACTCACTGTAGGTTAAAAAAAACCTTTATATTACAAAGTTTACATTTCCTAAGTAATATTACTAATCAATTGCCCAACTCTGCCACTATTATGACTGCGCGATCTAATACCAGTGCCTAACTGTTCTAACTATAAACTCTCCTGAGAGCAAAGACAGCAAGTCCGTCTGTACCAACAAAGCTGACATCGAGCGACTGTCACACATGGGCGCTCACCACGGAAGACCTCGTCTCTCCACCGCTGGCTTTCCAGCAAGGCTCAGCTCCCCACCATCGTAATTTCTAAAACGAATCATATCCCCGAAACCCCGGAATCTTCTCCTTCTCTACGGATTCTTCCGAACGCCGATCAACCATATTTTAGTCGTGTGCTCTTTCTGTTCCATGGAAACTATTACGAACAGACGGATGGTGTTGCCATGTGGTGTCCACTGTCACCGGTGGTAGCAAACTTGTTTATGGAGGACTTCGAAGAGAAAGCACTGGAAACTGCAGCACTGAAGCCTATGTTCTTTTACAGATATGTTGATGAGACATATATGTGATATGGCCACATGGAAGAGTAAAACTTCAAGAGTTCCTCCGACATCTGAATTCTCTGCATCCTAACATCACATTCACCATGGAGGTGGAAGAGAATGTTGAACTCCCATTTCTGGACGTCCTAGTCAAGCGCAAAGCGGATGCCACCTTGGGACACAGTGTATACAGGAAAGAAACCCACACTGATCTGTATCTCCACGCTACCAGCTGCCATGATCCTTCACAGCGTGAGGGTGTACTGCGAATACTGGTACACAGGGCCCGCGCAATATCGGATGAGGAAAGCCTACAAGGAGAAAACCACCTTAAGGACGTTTTCAAGAAGAACGGATATAACGAGAGTCAAATTCGACATGCTTTCAAGCAGAATGCACAAGCCCAGCAGAGAGAGAGAACGAAGAGGAGGAGAAGACAATTGCGTACCTGCCTTACGCCGGCAAAGTATCCAATAAAATTGGGAGAATTCTGGCTCGGTGTAACATCAAATGTGTCTTCCGCCCACCTCCGAAAACGTGTGCCCTGCTGGGTACAGTAAAAGATGACCTGGGGCTCCGCAAACCGGGTGTTTACCGTATTCCGTGTGAATGCGGTAAGGCATACATCGGGCAAACTGTACGGACAATTGAAGAAAGGTGTCGGGAACACAGAAGGCACACTGAACGGAAGCAGCCTACAAAATCTGCGGTTACGGAACATTACATGGATAATGGAGATACTATGGAGTACGCGAAAACGGAAGTTTTACGGCAGTCCTCGCTTTTTTGGGACTGTGTTCTGAAGGAGGCGATTGAAATACGTGTAGTTGATGGGCTGATCAACAGAGACGCCAGGTTCAACCTCAGCAAAGCCTGGGACCCAGGGCTCAACCAACTAAAAGCACAGCGCCGACCCAAAGGGACTTCCGCTCCCGACGAAGGCCACAGGACATCTGATGGTCCACCGTTCGCATCCAGCAGCCAGCAGCCCGCCCCTCCCCACCACCACTCCACGCAGCGCCGCGTGCGGCAAGACACGGTGGAAGGGGTGGGGAGCGATCAGAGTATAAAGGGGAGGAGATTCCGCGGGGACGCTCAGTCTGCAGGTATCACCTGAAGATGACGGCAAGGAACGCTGTCGAAATATTTTGGTTTCAAAACGACTGCACCCGGCTGGAGACCCGAGAAGAGTACAAACATATTTTAGTCTTTTGTCGTTCAGTTTGCGAGAGAAAACCTATACTCGTACAATGGTACGCTTCGGAGTAAAAATACTGCTGCGTGGTTTCCGAGGTGCAGCTTCATCGTTCCTCTCACCTGCGTCGATGATTTGCACAGTTTGGAAGTACAGTATTATCCGGTTATCCTTTCGGCTCTACTACAATAGCGGCCGGTCGCCCCTGTATTGCGTCTTCGCGCTCAGGTGTCCAGACTGCCCGCCTTGGCATTTCCTGTGTGGAGCTGGACCACCACACCTGTGTGGGTCTTCCACCCAGGGCTTTAAATATTCATATATACGATTTACAACCTATCACATGATACCTAATCGTGTTTGTAGATGGGTGCTTGTAAGGTGCGAAATTATAGCCACCTTACAGCCTGACAAAGGAAGTAAAGCACCCACAAGGGGAGGGGGAAACGATAAGAAACGGGTTGACAGCATGTGTTCTGTTTATGCAGAGATTACCTAATCCTGCAGTATGAGCCCACATACCAGTATGAGGCTGCACCCTTCTGGCCGGCCTGCAGGCATCGATTCCGTTGGGAAGGGTGCCATAACGTCACTGTTCCCTCTCCCCAGACAAGCCGGCCCACAGCTGTTGTAACTGGCTCGATATCCTGAATAATTGCCCTGGGACAGAGTTAACGTCCGAGCTAGTCCCGCACAAGTACTATCGGGGACAGATTTGGAGACCCTACTGGCCTCGGCAGTACTTCAGCATCCACGTAAACAGTTCACAGAGACACGTTTTATTTGCGGACGAGCATTGTCCTATTGTTAAATGGCATCACAATACTGGTGCTTGAGAGGCTGTACACGAGGACGAGGGGTGTCTGTGATGTACCGATGTGCCTTCGGAGTTTCCACAATCACTGCCAGCAGTCCATGCTTTCCGGTCACGACACCACTCCGAATGCAGCCATTTGGGTTGTGGTGTCAACGGCAGCCTACACATCTGACGGCAATTCCCTAGCCTGGCTGCTGTGTGTCTCTGACGTATTGTGCGGGATCACTCAGAATGTCGCACTGAGTCGATGAATTGTTCTCGTATGACAGGCAAAAACGTGAAGAGATTACGATGAGCTTTGTGCACAGTACGGCAATCGGCCCTTGGTCAGACGAGGTCTGCGGAAAATTGACGGCGAGAATGGCTGCCTTTACGTTCCCACGCTGTACAACGTCGGGCCGTTGTCGCCCCTGAATGTCCCATAAATGTGGATATTGCACGATTCGTTTAGCTGCACGGGCTGAGTTCGATAAAGCTCTCTGAGTTGGTGATGAGACTCACACGAATTCGTAGGACTTCATGTCCTTTTCAGTACTCGACTAAAGTATGATGCAGCTTATATCCGTTATATACCTTACCATGCCCGTTAACAACGCGAAACACAAATGAGCTGTTGGCCATTCTACCTGTTACAGAGAACAGCAATCCTTACAATCTACATACCCACTGGTGGTTTATATGTTACACCAATATCCGACCGTATCTTCTGGGTGTACATTTTTTTTCAGGTAGCGTACTTCATGTAGTTCAAGACGTGCAACCCGACCTACACAATTTGCCCCAATTATGAATGACGTTATTTGGGTTACCAATCTGAAAATACACTAAACCTTTTCTTTTCCGGGAGTTTTTTTTTATTTTGCTCATCGTATAAAGTGGGACTAACAAATGTTGCGACAAACTTCGAGGTGCTGTAGAGGCTGTCTTGAGGAACAAATGGAGGACAGAAATTCTCGTCCGTCAATGACACGCAACAACGCTACAGGGCGTCCGTCGAAGTTATAGGGGCTGGCGTTTGCCACGAAAGCACCCTTTCGGCAGAAAACGTGACTTTGTACGCCGACGGACCGGAGGCGGAACGTTTGGCAATGTTGTTTGTTAGTCAGTGGTTGCCGCGATCTCTAGTGGGAAAGATGGAACTAGCTGAAGCGTAGAAAGGCATCGTCTCCCACGAATGCGATGCTCTCTTGCCCCTGTGGATGACCATTTCGGTCTCGGGATTCTATCTGCAGTTTATTTTCTCCTGCCACCGTGTAAAATCTCCACTGTTTATCGGTATACAGGAGAAAAATAAGCTGCAAATGGATACCCGTGCTCGAAACCGTCGTCCACCGAGGCAACAGAGCATCGCATTCATAGAAGGCCTGTCTACTCCCAGCCTGTCTACGCGGCAGCTAACTCCATGGCTTCATTTTTTTCCAGTGGTAATTGTGGCAGTCAGTTACTGTCACTGAATTGGACACAACTTTGCGAGCGTTCCGCCTATCGTCCAAAAATCTACCAGTCACGTTTGCAGCCGAAGAAGTGGCGTAGGGGGAGACGCCAGCGCCTGTAACTTCGACGATCTTTCGTGTCTCTGGATGATGTTTCCGGTCACGAACTCCTATCCTCGAATGGTTCCTCAGGACACCCTCTACAACCCCGAGAGGTTTTTCGCAATATTTCTGGTACACGCAATACAATGTTCAACAGTGTATTTCGTGTAAAGTATAGAAGGTGGGGGAGGAGAGGTTGACGTGGCATTTGTTGTCAAATACATTATTTATTCATTATTATGAATTCATTTAACTCCTTATGTAGAGCATAGGGGTGCAACAAAGGATTGCCATCTGGTTCTGTCTTCTGCTAGTATCTTCATTTCTTCCCATCCTATTCCTTCCTGATGGCCTTCTGCTTCAACTGACCGTCTCCATGTCACTTTGGGCCTGCCTCGTCTCCGTCGTCCTTGCGGGATTCAGTCAAGTGCCTCTCTCGCAATATGTTCATTTGGTCTTCTAAGAGTATGTCCTAACCATATCCACTTATTGCTTATGATTTGCATCTCAATTAGCTTCTGGTTTGTTCTTTCCCAAAGAGTTTCGTTAAAGATGACATTTGGCCACCGTATCCCCAGGATGTTCCTCCGGCTGAATTTCTGCAGCTTGTGGATGTTTATCTTGATAATTGGTTGTTCAATTTACCCAGATAAACGGTGTCACAAAGTGCCGTGGGTTTCGCCTGACGGCAAAAGAGAGAACCGGATAGACCACTTTGCTATTAGTAGGACCTGGCGAAAATCACTCCTAGATGTGAGGAATAAAAGAGGAGCAGATGTCGGAAGCGATCACCACTTTATGCTAGCAACAGTCCGACTAAAAATAGCTGCACACAGAAGACATTGAGGGCAAAAGAGGATTAAGTTTAACTGTAGAAAGTTGGACAGTACAAATGGCCGAGCAAAGTTCTTGACCAAATGGATAAATAGTTTTGAAGTGCTTAGCAGAGGAATCGGAGAGAATAACATCGATGGGCAATGGGATGCAGTGAAAATGACCTATGCACAGACCGCTGAAGAAATTCTTGGAACAAAGTATCACAGCAGACATGACTGGATATCTGACTGTACTTGGGATTCAATACAGCGGAGGATAATGGCAAAACTTCAGCTAAATTGCGCACAGACAGGGGAAGGAAAGAAGAAACCCAACCGGAACTCGGAATATTAAATAGAATGGAGAAAAGAAGTTTCAGAAAAGATAAGAGAACCTTCATCAATAACCTCGCAGCTAAGGCAGAGGCAGCAGCTAACAGAGGCGATAACAAGACACTATACAACATCACAAGATAACTGTCAAATAAGAAATTAGGGGGTGATATGTTAATCAAGGACAAGCAAAGAAAACTACTCACCAATCGAGAAGACCAAGTGCAGAGATGGAGAGAAGATTTTGAGAACGTTCTGAACCGCGAAACTACAGATGACAGTGTAACTCAGTAAAATATGGATAGGGAAGGATTCCTACAAGATATGCCAATTAACGTAGAGGCGCCATCCAGTGAAGAAATCGCTAAAGCTGTCCAACAAATAAAAAACGGAAAAGCTCCGGGCCTGGACAACATCAACCCACAGTTACTTAAAGCAGATCCCTCTATAACAGCAGAAATTTTACATCCACTCCTGACAGCCATATGGATGAATGAACAAGTACCAAATGACTGGAACAGAGGCTTGCTCATCAAGCTCCCCAAGAAAGGAGACCTATCAGTTTGTGATCATTGGAGAGGCATCACCCTGCTATCAATCCCAAGTAAGATCCTTTCACGAATAATCCTAAATAGTATAAAAGCACATGTATACAAGGTAATAAAAAGGGAACAAGCAGGATTCGGGGATGGTTGCTCATCCATTGACCAGATAAACACCTTGAGAATAATAGCAGGACTTTTATATGAATACCGGCCACCACTTTACATGCTGTTTGTAGGCTTTGAAAAGGCATTTGACAGTATAACTAGAACAAAAATTTGGAGTTCACTGCGAACTTCTGGAACCCCAAGACAGTAATAGCTCTCGTCAAGTGCATGTATGAAAACTACACATGCCAGATTCAACATCAAGGTCTGCTTTCAGATCCAATAGCAGTGAAAACAGGAGCTAAGCAAGGCTGCATGCTCTCACCGATAATTTTTAACATAGTACTTGATCTTGTAACGGCGCAAGCAATAGATAAAGTGAGAAGAATAAAATGGAGGAGTGGGACACATCTAGAAGACCTAGATTTTGTAGATGACCTTTCCCTTCTATCCCACAGCCTCAACGACATGAAAGAGAAACTAGAAGATCTGAAATCTGCAGAGAAGGAAGTTGGCTTGCCAAATAAATAAACAAAATATAATTGATCCTTATAAGGCTACAGACAGAAACAAATTGCATGCAGGTGACAAAAATCACGGGATGCTTTCTAATATCGCACCGAACCTGCTTTTTTCCCGGCGTAGTGCTTGACGTGGCGTGGACTCAACGAGTCTTTGGAGGTGTCCTGCAGAAATACTGTGCCACGCCGCCTCCACAGCCGTCCGTAATGGCGATAGCGTTGCCGGTTCAGGATACTGTGCACCAACTGACCTGTTGATTACGTCCCATAAATGTTCGATGAGATTGATCTCGGGCAATCTGGGTAGGCAAGTCATTCCCTCGAACGGTCCAGAATTTTGTGCCATGGCACATGGTAATCGATAAAAATTCCATCATTGTTTGGGATCATTTAGTCCATAAATGGCTACAAATACACTGCTAGCCATTAAAGTTGCTACACAAAGAAGAAATGCTGATGTTAAACGGGTATTCATTGGACAAATATATTTTACTAAAACTGACGATTACATTTTCACGCAATTTTGGTGCATAGATCCTGAGAAATCAGTACCAAGAACAACCACCTCTGGCCGTAATGATGGCCTTGACACGCCTGGGCATTAAACAGAGCTTGAATGGCGTGTACAGATACAGCTGCCCATGCAGCTTCAACACGATACCACAGTTCATCAGGAGTAGTGACTGGCGTATTGCGACGATCCAGTTGCTCGGCCACCATTGACCAGACGATTTCAATTGGTGAGAGATCTGGAGAATGTGCTGGCCAGGGCAGCAGTCGAACATTTTCTGTATCCAGAAAGGCCCTTACAGGACCTGCAACATGCGGTCGTGCATTATCCTGCTGAAATTTAGGGTTTCGCAGGGATCGAACGAAGGGTAGAGCCACGGGTCGTAACACATCTGAAATGTAACGTCCACTGTTCAATGTGCCGTCAATGCGAACAAGAGGTGACCGACACGTGTAACCAATGGCACCCCATAGCATCACGCCGGGTGATACGCCAGTATGGCGATGACGAATACACGCTTCCAAGGTGCGTTCACCGCGATGTCGGCAAACACGGATGCGACCGAGATGATGCTGTAAACAGAACCTGGATGCATCCGGAAAAATGACGTTTTGCCATTCGTGCACCCATGTTCGTCGTTGAGTACACCATCGCAGGCGCTTCCGTTTATGATGCAGCGTCAAGGGTAACCGCAGCCATGGTCTCCGAGCTGATAGTCCATGCTGCTGCAAACGTCGTCGAACTGTTGGTGCAGATGGTTCTTGTTTTGCAAACGTCCTTATCTGTTGACTCAGGGATCGAGACGTGGCTGCACTATCCGTTACAGCCACACGGATAAGGTGCCTGTCATCTGGACTGCTGGTGATACGCGGCCGTTGGGATCCAGCACGGCGTTCCGTATTACCCTCCTGAACCCACCGATTCCATATTCTGCTAACAGTCATTGGATCTCGACCAACGCGAGCAGCAATGTCGCGATACGATAAACTGCAATCGCGAAAGGCTACAATCCGACCGTTATCAAAGTCGGAAACGTGATGGTACGCGTTTGTCCTCCTTACACGAGGCATCACAACAACGTTTCACCAGGCAACGCCGGTCAACTGCTGTTTGTGTATGAGAAATCGGTTGGAAACGTTCCTCATGTCAGCTCGTTGCAGGTGTCGCCACCGGCGCCAACCTTGTGTGAATGCACTGAAACGCTAATCATTTGCATATCACTGCATCTCCTTCCTGTCGGTTAAATTTCGCGTCTGTAGCACACCATCTTCGTGGTGTACCAATTTTAATGGCCAGTAGTGTAAAATTGATCGTTAGAAAGCTACAGATCGAAATACTGAACGTATCATTTGAACAATAATATCTGAGGGAACTCTGCGATCTACAGAACAAATTACACTGAGGTGACAAAAGTCACAGTATACCTCCCGATGTTGTTCGGAACTGCTTCTGCCTGGCATAGCGCAGCAGTTCCACGTGGGATGGACTCAATAAGTTGTTAACAGTCCCCTGCAAAAATACTGAGCCACGTCGCCTCTACAGCCATCCGTGATTGCGAAAGTGTTGCCGGTGCATGATTTTGTGGATGAACTGATCTCTTGATTATGTCCTGTAAACGTTCGATGGGTTTCATGTCGGGCCATCTAGGTAGGCAAATCATTCGTTCGAACTGTCCAGAATGTTGTCTGTGCGGCATAGCTACCCATAAAAATTCCATCGTCTTTTGGAATCATGATGTCCATGAATGGCTGCAGATATTCTTCAAGTAAATGAACATAACCATGTGTTCTCGTTTGTAATGTGAAGCTGGGCCACGTTTTGTAAACGTTATTCGTGTGTGCTGCGTGTGTAATTAAGATGATGAGGTTGAAAGTGACGTCCATTGACTGGAATAGCACTCACATAGTGCATATTGAAAAGTGTATCAAGCTTGCGTTCGAAAACATAAACGCACGAATATTTCATCAGGCAGAACTACACAGCTCTGCAGCAAATGAATAACATAAATAAAACTAGGTCCAACTAAGAATGCTTGTAATCTGCCATCTGAAGATGGATTTGTAAAGAAAAATCCGAAACCGGTCATGGTCTGAAGATAATAAACCTTTTTAAACCATACATGTGGCTGGTAGCTGTTTTTTATATAAATTATAAACCTTAAGTACAACAGCCACGTTCCTTAACATGTCGACTTTCGACAAAATAGCGATAACCATTTCCAGTCAATGATCCTTGTAAAAACAGCCCACACCATGATGGGGCCACCATCAGCTTATACACAGCCTTGTTGATAACTGGGTCCATGGCTTCGTGGGATCTGTGCCATACTCGGACCCGACCAACACCTCTTACC
Organism: Schistocerca cancellata; assembly: GCF_023864275.1. NCBI lineage: Eukaryota > Metazoa > Arthropoda > Insecta > Orthoptera > Acrididae > Schistocerca > Schistocerca cancellata. The sequence goes on from NC_064630.1 coordinate 718,909,709, forward strand.
AGGCCGACCGGTGTGGCCGAGTGGTTCTAGGCGCTTCAGTCTGGATCCGCGCGACCGCTACGGTCGCAGGTTCGAATCCTGTCTCGAGCATGGATGTGTGTCATGTCCTTATGTTAGTTAGGTTCAAATAGTTCTACGTTTTAGAGTATTGATGACAGATGTTGAGTCCCATAGTGCTCAGAGCTATTTGAAACATTTGAACCTCTTACCAACTGAAATCGCAACTCATACGACCAGGCCACGGTTTACCAGTCTTCTAGGGGTCCAACCGATATTTTCATGAGCCCAGGACAAGCGCTGCAGACAATATCAAGCTGTTAGCAAAGCTACTCAAGCCAGTCGCCTGCTACCACAGCCCTTTGACGCCAGATTTTGCCGCACTGTCGTATCGTATACGTTCGTCGTACGTCTCTCATTGGTTTCTGCTGTTATTTCACGCAGCGTTGCTTATCTGTTAGCACTGACAACTCTTCGCAAACGCTGCTGCTCTTAGTCGTCGACTAAATGGCTCTGAGCACTATGGGACTTAACATCTATGGTCATCAGTCCCCTAGAACTTAGAACTACTTAAACCTAACTAACCTAAGGACAGCACACAACACCCAGCCATCACGAGGCAGAGAAAATCCCTGACCCCGCCGGGAATCGAACCCGGGAACCCGGGCGTGTGAAGCGAGAACGCTACCGCACGACCACGAGATGCGAGTCGTCGCCTACTACGTTAGCCGCGGTGAGAGGTAACGCCTGAAAGTTGATACTCTCGGCACACTCTGGACACTGTGAATCTCGCAATATGAGGTCCCTAACGATTTTCTAAGTGAAATGCTCCATGGTGAAGCGTGATTTATTTTCAAAGAATATTCTTAAGAATTTATTTTATTTACTAGCGATTCATCAAGAACATTAACAAATTTAATCACGCTATGTAAGCATGGAAGCAGTTGCCAGGGAGTGACTGATGAAATCGTAACCAAATTCCTTTTAACAAATGGGAATTTTATTCACTTTAACAGTGCCTAAAAGCATTTTTTTAAAAGAAACAGGTTTAAAATTATAATCAGAAATCACCCTCTAAATATCTAAGTTACAATTTATTCAGAAGCAGAACGAAACAAGTTTTGACTGTATGAGCTTTTGGGCAGAGAACCTTGCCACTCCCTTTTGATAAGGCCGCAGTTACGACCGCTGACAACAGCCTCTGAAAGACTACACTGGTGCATATCCGCAACACAGCAGATTACTTTAAACTAAGAGTTTTAACAATTTACACGACTATGCACCCCCAGTAGGAGGAGTGGAAATTGTACAAAACACTAATAATTAAAATATTAACCTAGCCACTAAAGGTGAAACTTGATTTTAACTTCTAAAAAAAGTCTTACAGTGAAAGGGTGGCAACTTTATATGCTAAAATGATCATTTAAATAACAGCTCATGAAATGCGATCTTATATAAAATTCTGCAAGATTGGCCAAACAATAGTTAAGATGCTCTACAGTACACAGATACCGCCTCTCAAGATCATAGGCAATAATATCCAGGTTTCCAAAGATCAAAACATATTTCAGGTACTAGGCCGTTACACTCCAAGCAGTAAATTCGTTAACACATCAAATCCGACAAACATGATAGAGGCAGCTACTGACGTACGGTAGATTGATAGGGAGATTACCGAACAACCCGAATCGCAGGTTGCTCTAACCCGCCCCTACTCCACAAGGGAAAAACGGACCACCCAGTTTATAAACAACCACCTTCCTGCGGGCGGGCAAACGGAGAAGAATGGTGGTATGACGCCAAAGCAAAACGGGTGGTGACCTCACCAAGAAAACAAGTAGAATTTAACAAGAGTAAATCAGACAACATATCACCAATCACCTAACTTCTAATAAACTGCGATTTCTCGAGAAGACCTGGCGCAGCACCCCCAAATCGCTCTCCCGAACCGTCCGCTGCCAGCCACTTCAACGGTCGCAGGAAGGCGCTCCAATCTCCCGTCTCACGGCGTCGCAGCTCGCACCAGCCAGACTGATGTCGTGAGTTGACTCCTGTTGCTCTCGTGTCGACCGCGAAATCACCACCCCTCGCTATTCACCGCGGCCCACTGGACTCACCTGGCGACCTCACATGCGACGACGCTCAAGACGGACAAGTCATCTTGTGTCTCAGTGCGCGACCGATCAACCGATCGATCCAACCGCCAATGACCATTGCCTGAGGAAACACGAGCAGGCTGGCGCCCGAACGCGCAGACTCAGATGTTGGAACTAAGCCCCGACAGGGCGAGCACTCGCTGAGTTCTCTTACTGGCGGAGTGAAAAGACTCTCATGTTGCCGGCGTTAAAGGTTGACCCGAACGACAGACATACTAGCACTCCGAACGACATACAAACTGCCTAACAAATGCGGACGAGAGACAGACTAGCGAGCTGGGGACGAGAGACTGACCCAGACTGACCGACTGGTGAGTTCATAGCGCCCCTTAAATGCACGTGGATAGGCAACCTTTCCCGTTTCCCACCAGAGGGAGAAACCAAAGCTGCGATTGCCACAGCGGCGCCACCGCCAAAAACGGAGGGCGATTGCTTCACACTACGCACAGCGGCGTGCTCTTCAAAACAGCAATTTTTACCACGAGTCACATGGGTCTAGCACAAACTACCACTCTACGTTCGAGATATGTCAATGCCCGTCGTGCGGCCATAAATCACGTCGGAAACCTTTTCCCGTGAATCACATGAGCGCAAATGGCAGCTCCGCCATTTTCTGCCTTGTGTACGCGATACTACCGGCATCTACATACACTCCTGGAAATGGAAAAAAGAACACATTGACACCGGTGTGTCAGACCCACCATACTTGCTCCGGACACTGCGAGAGGGCTGTACAAGCAATGATCACACGCACGGCACAGCGGACACACCAGGAACCGCGGTGTTGCCCGTCGAATGGCGCTAGCTGCGCAGCATTTGTGCACCGCCGCCGTCAGTGTCAGCCAGTTTGCCGTGGCATACGGAGCTCCATCGCAGTCTTTAACACTGGTAGCATGCCGCGACAGCGTGGACGTGAACCGTATGTGCAGTTGACGGACTTTGAGCGAGGGCGTATAGTGGGCATGCGGGAGGCCGGGTGGACGTACCACCGAATTGCTCAACACGTGGGGCGTGAGGTCTCCACAGTACATCGATGTTGTCGCCAGTGGTCGGCGGAAGGTGCACGTGCCCGTCGACCTGGGACCGGACCGCAGCTACGCACGAATGCACGCCAAGACCGTAGGATCCTACGCAGTGCCGTAGGGGACCGCACCGCCACTTCCCAGCAAATTAGGGACACTGTTGCTCCTGGGGTATCGGCGAGGACCATTCGCAACCGTCTCCATGAAGCTTGGCTACGGTCCCGCACACGGTTAGGCCGTCTTCCGCTCACGCCCCAACATCGTGCAGCCCGCCTCCAGTGGTGTCGCGACAGGCGTGAATGGAGGGACGAATGGAGACGTGTCGTCTTCAGCGTTGAGAGTCGCTTCTGCCTTGGTGCCAATGATGGTCGTATGCGTGTTTGGCGCCGTGCAGATGAGCGCCACAATCAGGACTGCATACGACCGAGGCACACAGGGCCAACACCCGGCATCATGGTGTGGGGAGCGATCTCCTACACTGGCCGTACACCACTGGTGATCGTCGAGGGGACACTGAATAGTGCACGGTACATCCAAACCGTCATCGAACCCATCGTTCTACCATTCCTAGACCGGCAAGGGAACTTGCTGTTCCAACAGGACAATGCACGTCCGCATGTATCCCGTGCCACCCAACGTGCTCTAGAAGGTGTAAGTCAACTACCCTGGCCAGCAAGATCTCCGGATCTGTCCCCCATTGAGCATGTTTGGGACTGGATGAAGCGTCGTCTCACGCGGTCTGCACGTCCAGCACGAACGCTGGTCCAACTGAGGCGCCAGGTGGAAATGGCATGGCAAGCCGTTCCACAGGACTACATCCATCATCTCTACGATCGTCTCCATGGGAGAATAGCAGCCTGCATTGCTGCGAAAGGTGGATATACACTGTACTAGTGCCGACATTGTGCATGCTCTGTTACCTGTGTCTATGTGCCTGTGGTTCTGTCAGTGTGATCATGTGACGTATCTGACCCCAGGAATGTGTCAATAAAGTTTCCCCTTCCTGGGACAATGAATTCACGGTGTTCTTATTTCAATTTCCAGGAGTGTATTTGCATACCGCTATACCGTGATTTTTGTTACCCCAATGTACGTACAATATTGAAAAATTGTAGAATCGTCGTTCACGTATTTATTGATGAGTAGGCGCCAGTGTTGTTTGAAGGGGTTGTCGAGCAGGGTGCTCCGTGCATCCGACGGGGAGTGGCGCGTGGCGAGCGGACGCTCGTGTCGGTGCCGGTGGAGGGGGAGGGAGCATGCGTGCCGGCGTCGGCGGCGGCGTCGCCCAGCGTGGCGTCGGGACGGCGGCACCGCCAGTCGTCGGCGCGAAGCCATGCCGCACGCGGCGAGTCTCCGCCGCCCGGCGCTGCTGCCGCCGCTGCTGCTACAGCTCGCGTTGTTCGGCGCTCTCGCAGTCGCAGGTAGGGGCGGGCGCCCGCAAAGTGTTATCCTCTCTCTATGTTCTGCACTGCTACGCTCAGGCCTCAAGTGCCTTGCTCTTCTTAAACTGGTTTATTTAGAAGAGTGACAGAAGAGAACAAGAACTTCTACCTCGCATTTCATACTTTTTATTCAACATCCTGTGCACCTATCTGACACTATCTTTCACTTCTTTCATTTCCTCATGGTAATTTTTTATTCCCCTCACATCTTCCCAAATAATAGATAACGTGTATTCCAGTACTTGCACCTGAGAACAATTTTGAGAGTTCATGTTCTGCATCTACAGTAGCTGTTATTCATGCTTCTGCGTATGTCATCAAACCGCCTCCTTTCCTTTTGGGGGAGTTGGACACAAACACCTTTCCATACCTCGTCTGTTTACCATTTCATTATTGTATACGAAAATGGTTCAGTTCTCTACACTCTCTACCTTTTCTTCTCTTCAAAGACTTTGCTATGCAGAAAACTTATAATGTTACAGTTTTAATCATTTTTAAGGTCTAATATTTGAATAAAGGAAATCTGTATTGTTTAACCAGGTTTCTGTCGTCTTTGGTGTATACTAAGTTACCGCTTATGTTCTCTTTGCTTCGTCTGCCTTCGTAAGTTCGTTATCAGAGCCGTCCGAAAATAAGATACTTTTAAATTTCAGGTGGAATCTTTAACACTGGAGGGGAGAAAATACTTTGTACAAAGTTCCTCGTAGTTTACAATTGTTTACCAGAGTGCGACTCAAACCTGGACACTTGCCTCTTTAAACTGCGTGAAGAATTAAAAAGCCACAGGAAGTTTGTAAATTGTGTAATATGAAATGTGTGTGTGGAGAACTTGGGCAGTAAAAGATGATAGCCCTTGTAAAGAGAAGTCCAAGTTCGAATCAGTGTACTGGACCACAGTTTTAACCTGTCACTTTCAAGAAAAGTAAACACCTAACGCGATTAATTCTGTGGTAATAATCATTCCTGCCACAAGAAAGACGTTTTCCTTTACAAATAACATGTACTTCTTTACTACACCGACTGAGATCACCTATTACATCACACAATGCATTCGTTTTTTATGTGGGCCGGGTTTTAGATCTCCGTAGTCTCTTTTATTTCCAGCTTCTTAGGGTTCCAGGAAACCTTTTCAAGCGCAAACCTTCTTGTTTCCTCCAACAAGGATGTGACTTTTTTGCTTCTGAGGTAACACATACAGTCTAAACGTTAAAATTTCACCTCCGCCTTATTTCTGTACTATTGCTAATCGACACGAAAAGCATTAAAAACTTGCAGAGTCGCTTGTCACTGTTCTCTTAAAATTCCGGCTTCGTGTTAGTTATGACTGCATCTAACAGTACTTGTTGCTGCGTGTCCTGACCTGGTGCCAAATAACTGTTGTGTGTTTTGCTCACTCATATAAGTCCCAGCATTCATTACTGTAGAATCGCTTAGGAGACGGACGAGTCATGATTCTTTCCTCTCAGATCTCTACGCTTGGTAGACTACTTCACGACTTGTTTTTGTTTGAATGTTGTTACCCTTTGAGTACACCGATTCCCTCCTAATGCCCATTTATTCTTTCGATTGACTCGATTCAGTGAGCGATTAGAATATTCTTCTAATTGATTTAGAGGTATATTAATCTGGGAGACGTGATGTGTTCGTTTTCGTGCCTTCTCATACCACCCATTTTCAAAGCGCGTAGGCCTGAATGCTTCCTTTCTTCATGACGATAAACTTCAAACGTTTCTGCAATAATCTTTCATTAGCGTGGCTACATCGTTACTGTTAAGTATCATTTTCTTTCCAGTCACTTTTCAGCCGAACGCTGTACATCCTAGTGGACTTGTGTGGAGTTCCGAGATGGACTGCCGAAACGAGAACACTTGCAACGGGACACCATTTTTTTACATTTTCAGGCAGCGAATGAACCGTTCGAAATGCAGTGATGACACACTGCAGAGACAGACAAAAATATAACAGTAGGGCGGTACTATATATGTGCACGAGTGTACTCCACGAGGCATTATTTACCTTGCATTATTTAGTCGGTTCAGAGCATAAAGTAACACACACTGACAAATGTAACACCGTTTTTTTCTGTTTACATCGTATTAGAACATTAAGGAAACGCTACGTGAAAGTCTCTATTATTGAACTCAGCTGTTGCTTTCAACAACGGCAGAAAATAAACAAACTTCATAATCTGTCTCAGTAGCTAGTTTTTCGTCTACTGAAGACAATTCTTGTCGGCAGACGAGATCATATTTAGAATTTCTTGTCTGATACATTTACTTTAATACTCTGAGTGATGACAATAGTAATTCTGAAGTCACGTTCTTGCGCCAGTCACACTGGATATTTGTATTTTTCCAGTTTTTTATTATGCACCTTAGCTATTTCAAAAACATCAACGATACTCGTGCTGGTGTGAAACATTCTGTCTGTTTACTTATACGATTTCTGTGACTTAGCCCTGCAATTAGCATCATACATTGACTATGACGGTTTTTATAACAAATGACAAGGATATGGTTCCCATTTATCTAATTATACGCTCTTCATGATTTGAAACTGTGGTTTTAGATCGTAGAAGTAATGCTCTGCTTATTCCTTACCCTTTCCGCAACATAATGAGTTCATTAACAGTGACACTTGCCCCACCTAGTTTCCCGAAGAAATCCGTTAGTGCAACCAGTAATTGTTGAAAGAAAGAGCAGTTATTTTCGATTCTCACAAGAACTGAACAAAGAAAAATTTCGGAATGTAAATAATTTTCGCTCAGAACGCCTTTTCGATCGAATTTCTCTCGCCGGTATTATCGGTTCTAACAGGTGGGAAATGAAGAGGCCACGGTGTCACATGAAATTTGTTGCGGTGACAAATGGATTCCAGGTGTTGCATTCAGATGGGCTCTGAGTAATAAGATGTAACTAGAAGTAAGATGAAACTCAAAAAGGAACATGTCTTATTTATTCCATAGTGACACAGACGTTTATCTTTATGTTTAGCGTGATGTACGAAAGATCGGCAAATCCACATTAACAAATATGAGGTTGGAACTTCCTGTTAAGATTTTTGTTCTGTATCTTCCAAATTCCGTGCAACAGGATTCGGACCCCAGTATCTGAACTTGGCACGCAACGTGCCACTTTATATGCCCTCATTGCACCATTCAAAGAGTCAAAGCCTGACTTTTCAGCAGAGAGTCACAACGCACGCTGATTAAAGTGATAAAGATGGCTCTGAGCACTATGGGACTTAACATCTGAGGTCATCAGTCCCCAAAAGTGATAAAGACAAATAAATACTGTGTATCAGAGAACCTGTTACACATGTTATATTGGTACGTTAGGAAGATTCGAGGTAAAGCTAGTTGTTGAAATAAAGACTGAACACTGCTACCAAAGTTGTCGCTATTTTAAATATCTCAACTAAAACTCATTTCTTCTTTTCAGATCAAATGGTAGCTCCGTTAAAATTTATTTACAGTATTATTTTAAACAACGTTTTTCGCTGATACTGTACTGCATGGCCGGCCGGTGTGGCCGAGCGGTTCTAGGCGCTTCAGTCTGGAACCACGCGACCGCTAAGGTCGCAGGTTCGAATCCTGCCTCGGGCATGGATGTGTGTTATGTCCTTAGGTTAGTTAGGTTTAAGTAGTTCTAAGTTCCAGTGGACTCATGACCTCAGATGTTAAGTCCCATAGTGCTCAGAGCCACTTGTACTTATACATCAGCTGTTATTATTTCACGTACTGATGATAATTATATCATATTTACTCTGTGAATTTAGTTTAACAGTGTGTTTCTAATACATACGTGCCACTAATGTGAGAGTAAGTTGTAACAAGTAGAGTTCACGAGAATTGTGGGCTAAATTTAGAGGCCATTGATCTAAACTGGCAAGTAGTTATATATAAATAAAGACTTACGTCGATTTAGGGTTCAGGAAGTAACACTCAGAATCTTCTTCGTAACGATTTTTTTTTTTTTTTACTTAAGAGACTTTAGTTTACAGGTTCTCAGTCAAATGTGTATTCTCCTACACAGCTGTTGTATGTTATGTGTCAATATTGCCTTTCTTTAGTTCTTATTCACTTCTCGACTCATACGATTTACGTGTTCCATTTCGAACACTGTAAATTCCTTTCATATTTGGTGGAATACATAATTGATGATTATACCATAAATTGGCAAAAATTAACAAGAAGCCTGTTCCAAGAGTTTACCGAGCTATGCCTATAGTACCATAAACTGAAAAAAATGCATTATAATTACAATAAGAGAATAAGATGTCTTTGTTCTCACTGCTCTCTTTGTAGGAGTGGCACTTACGGATAATGTGTCCAATTAAATGACTACTCGATTATGTGAATTTATTACCAAAAGGAGGACCTATTTTAGTAACCGATTTCGCTAGTGCATGCCATGGGTGGTGCGTGGCGCACATGAAGGAGGGGGGGGGGGGTGACGTCCCATCCGGGGGTAGATGGCTCGAATCCCGGTAGTACGGTGGAAGAATAACTATTCATCTATTGGTTATGACCACGAGGGCAAGGAGACATGACAGCATATAGTTTCTGATCACTGAACGAAGTGGTCGTGACTTTGATTAAATTTCTCACTTCTCCGCAATGTCTCAAGACGTGATCTCGTATCATACCGCATATGGTGATTTGTTCATCGTAGGTAGCCATTAACGTCAGTTCTGTCCTTGGTACATAACGAAACAAGTGTTCTATAGTGTTTCTCTAGCCTTCAACCTCCCTCTTCTCTCTCTCTCTCCTCTTCTTCTTCTTCTTCTTTTTTTTCTGCAACACGATAAAAACATTACGTACTTCACACCTTATCTCAGTCACCTTAAGAGATGATCAGCGTGTACTAAACCTTACACTGCGGCTCCAGATAATCGAAAGACAGAGCTGCACGTAACATTAAGCACAAATAACAGGTGGGCTAAACAAATATAATTGTAGCCTGCGTCCCTCCTGCCACTATATTCACAGTGTGTTGCTGAAGATAGGCGTGAGGATCCATACTGGTCGTTACAGTAAGTGTGAAAAAATCTGAAGTAAGTCCTACGCAGCGAAAGGCAACTTGTAGTCAGCATCAAGTTCATGAGATTGGTGCGAGCTGCAGACATGGAGTCTGCAAATTTTGCGTTGCCTATTGGCAATCTAACTATCCCGAAACAATAAAATACACATCATGGCATGAATTTGGTTCAAAACTACGAAAGTTCTGAGCCAATAATTCGATTGGCGGTAAAATGAATCCTTTGCTGGGAGGTCGCTGAAGACTTCGTTTGTGATCTGAGTTGATGGTGACCAGTTATAGTCATTGCTGATAAACAGATGCTCCAGACCTCGTGAGTCGCATAAGTATATGCATACCGCACATACAGCGTTACTTTCTCAACAATAGCACAACACCTATACATCTTCTAGCAATGGAATGCTATAACGTATCTGAGTTAATGCCCACCTATCAATACTCTGCTCGTCTCAGACTAATAAGGAACACAGAGATCGGTAACCATGAGATTCTCATTAAGGGTGAGTTTATTATTGATTTGCTTGAATATCAGTATGCTAAGGAAATATGTTAATTGGTTTGCATTAAATGATTTAGAACAAGTTACAAAATAAAGCTAGCTACAATAAATTAGGCTGTATTAAAGAAAACAAATTTATGTGTGTTAATTAGAATTATGATGACGTTTAGTTACAATTGGACACCAAAGTCACTAATTCTAATTATTAAAGATTTTGCATACAGTAATATTTTTGTAACTGATAAATGAGACTATGTAAATTAGAAAGAGATCATGAAAAATGAGGAAAGATACAAGTCCAGAGAAGAAGCAGAAAAATGGGAAGATGGCAGGCGAATGTATTAAAAAATGTAATGTTTCGAGCGAAGGAAGGGAAAGATAACAGGCTCAACTAGTCTGGAGAACTGAAAAAGAAACATAATGGAACAATGAAGGAATGTGAAAGCAAAGGAAGGAACAATGACTGATTGTGAATTGATTTCGAATGTGCTACCTAGAAGGCCCCTAAGCAGAATGAAAGAAGAAAAATCGTAATTTATCTATATGTAACACATGCATCACGTTTGTTCAAACGTATCCTGACACATATTAGTGGAAATTAATATGGGGCGTTCCATCCTTCGCTTTCATGACGAAATCTGCTGAGGACACTTTCAGTGAAGTGTCTGAAAGTTTATGAAGGAAGAGCGGCCCATTCTTCCTCAAGAGCCGAAACCAGAGAAAGTAGTGATGTTGGGGTGCGGTCTGGACCGAAGTCAACGTCCTAATATATCCCAAAAATGTTATTTACGTTTGGCTCACTTCATTTCAGGAATATTATTCTCCTCAGACCATTGTTCGCAGATGCTGGATTATAACACGGTGCGTTGTCATACTGATACAGTCGTCGTCTGCGGATTTTTCCTCTCCTGTACACAATATACAATACCTTAAAACGTGTTCACATTATTACGTGTCATGAGGGTGTCACACGCTAACCACAAAAAGATCGCCATCCTGTAACACCAACGCCTCTGTACTTCACTGTTGGCACTACACATGATAGCAGTCCACGTTCTCCAGGCGCTAGCCAAATGCAAACCCAATAGCTAATCATCACTCCAAATCACTCGTTTCAAGTCATCCAGTGCCCACTGGCGTCGCTCTTTACAGCACCTAGTGCGTCGTTTAGTATTAGCTACGGAATTGTGTGTCTTACGAGCAGCTCGACCATTGTAGCCCGTGTATATTAACTATCTACGAACTGTCATTGTGCTAGCTGCACTACTGCTAGCACTTTGGAATTCACTAGTGATGTTTTCCACTGATTTGGTGCGACTTTTTATAATCGCTCTCCGTGATGGGCGGCGATCCGGTGTGTCAATCAGTCCATGAGATCTGCCTGCTGTTGGTTCATCTTTCGTCGTTCCTTCGCTTTTCCATTTCACAATCACATCACCATCAGTCGACCTGGACAGTTTTAACAGGGCCGAAATGCCCCTGATAGATTCGTTACTCACATGTCATTCAGTGACTAGTCCACGTATGCAAACACGGAGCTTTTGTGGCCTATCGATGCTGCTGTTACTGCATCTCCACCGGTAACGCAATACTCTTCACGCTATATATATATTTTTTTTTTTTTTTTTACCTCTCGTGACATTTAGTGGCCTGTTTCGCGTTGCACGGGAGGGACCGAAAGCTCTTGATCAGATTGTGTAGTTGCGGTTCGTGAGACAACTACATAAAGTATGTAGCTATGAAACGTGGGGCTCACAAATGTACGACTACCTTCCTGTCCTTCCCGTCTAGCAGGCAATCTCGGATCAGTGGCGGACAGACCTTTAGTCGCGTGTGCAGCATATTTTAGCGCGGCGATGTGGGCGTCGGTTATATCATCGCGGTAGGCAACCAGCTTTCGCCTAACAGGCGTCTGCCATAGACATCGACCAACCACTGGAGTGGCCTGCCGTTTACTCTCGGACTGGAACTCGCGGCATTCCACAGCATCAAAATGCTGACCACGCAGACGAGCGGGGTAAGGCGAGGAAGAGGAAAAAGAAGAACAATCACTATTTCTAATTGAGAATTCGGGAGGTACATCACAGTAAGTTAAGTACCACGCATGACAGGCAACTTTTCCATATATATATATATATATATATATATATATATATATATATATATATATATATATATATATATATACTACTTTCAGACTTCTCTTGACCAAGAATCCCCATTTTGCCTTTATTCGTCATGGGTTGCTTCCAAGGTAGCAGGATTCTTTACCTTCGTCTACTTCTTGATCGCAAATTTTAATGTTAAGCTTCTCGCTATTCGCATTTCTGCTGCTTCTCATTACTGTCCTCGCCGGCCGAAGTGGCCGTGCGGTTAAAGGCGCTGCAGTCTGGAACCGCAAGACCGCTACGGTCGCAGGTTCGAATCCTGCCTCGGGCATTGATGTTTGTGATGTCCTTAGGTTAGTTAGGTTTAACTAGTTCTAAGTTCTAGGGCACTAATGACCTCAGCAGTTGAGTCCCATAGTGCTCAGAGCCATTTGAACCATTTGATTACTGTCGTCTTTTTAGAATTTATTCTCAGTCCACATCTATATTGGTAAAAGGCGAAAATGGTCAGCAAATCCCACTTGCAGGAGGCCTACCTAACGACTTCCAGGGACAAAAAAAAACTTTGATTATGAGTATTTCATACAATGTTAACCGAATTTAAAAATTTTAAAATGGTATCATAATGTACTCACTAAAAGCCATAATCTTACGTTGAAGGTTCAACACAAGTGAAGTATTAAAGCTGGCAGCATAGCTAACAACGGGCAACTTACTCTGTCTACACTCATCCAATATTTGAAAACGAGAGCACTTTGAGACTTGCAACAATCTTTAGACATAATTTTAAATCTTTTCGAAAGATCTTATCGTTGACACACCCGCCGCCCACAAAATAACAAAAATGAAAAAAGTTTATCGCTTACTATATTTTTGCTGTCCATTCAATGTAAGTTTTGCACCAGGCAAGACGTTTTAATGAGCTGCTCCCTTACTATTACCTCTATTCGATAAACGTTTTGCGGATATTATCCCCATACTCCATTGAGTGAACGTGAATTACTAAATCACTATACAACATATTGTTTAGGAGATATAATGTCTTAAAGAATAAGATACTTGAAAAACCGGTTTTCTGTAAAATAATTAGGGTTTCTTGTCGTTGCCCATTAAGGTTTTACATACTTAACGTCATATATACAAAGTGTGATCAAAATGTAACTGAGTTTTTCTTAAAGAATCAATATTTATTCATCAACATCAACTTCGTTCCCCTCAAAATAATCCCCCTCAGATATAATGCGCTCGTGCCAGAGTTTTTCCAACCTTGGAAGCATTTTTCGTTATTGTGTTCAGATCCTCCAGCGATTCTGTTTTAATCTCATCATTGGTGGGAAAACGACGTCCTTTGTTGATTCTCCAGCAGAAGTCACAGGGGGGCACGTCCGTCGTATACGGTGGCTGAGGCAACATAACGGTTTTGTTTTCAGCTAAAAAATCGTGAACAAACATTAAGGTGTGAGAGAGGGTATGATCTAAATGCAGTTTAGAGTAGTTTTGCCACAATTCTGGCCGTTTTCTTGGGACAGCTTCACGCAAATTGCGTATAACTTCTAGGTAGTATTCCTTATGATCGTATGACCATAAGGTAGGAACGCATGATGTACTATTCCATCGTAATCGAAGAAAATAGTGAAAAGAACCTTTACATATAATCGAACTTGTGGAATTTCTTTCGGTCTTGGTTCTTCAGGTAGTTTCCACTAGGGCGACGGGCCCTTGGTTCCGACGTCTTACCCTGATATACACGTTTCGTCGCCTGTTATAGCCTTCTTTAAAAATTCCTGCGAGCTGTCTGTGCGACGTCGCTTTTCGTAGAAATTCAACAATTTCGGAAGAAACTTTGCTTCTACACGTTTCATGCTCAAAACATCCGAAAATATTCTTCGGCATGAGCCAAAGGGTACGCCGACGTCATCAGCAACCTCTCTGATGGCGATTCTGCCGTTGCCCTGCACCATCTTGTTTACTTCTTCCACATCGTCGTCCGTAATTGATGTTCTCGGGCATCCAGGGCAGTCGCCGTCCTCGTCTTCTCGACCCTCTTTGTAACATTATACCACTCTTGTCTTAGTAGATTCGCCAAAAGCCACAGTCAATGTTTCGGACGCAGTGCTGTACTTTTCAAGCGAAATTTTATGGAAATTCTTTTATCCATATTTTTCGAAAGTAGAACTTCGCCGAGCACTGGAAAACGCGAATAACCTTATCGACTGTCAATAATAAACTAAATAAGCCAAAAAGCTGATAATGCAAACATACATCCATCAGGAACATGTGTACCAAAAAGGTAAAAAAAATTGAAAATGGGACGCAAAATCCCGGAAAATTATAAAAAGTTCCCATTGATTTTTATCACAAATCGTGTAACACATCAAACCATTTTTACGTGAATGACACTCTGATGCTGTTTCATAAAAGGCGTAGGGCGTCATGGTCTTGATCTGGTCTCTCATACAAAGTGTTTCACCTGTCGTTACCGACGTCGTTTTAGGCATCACGCAACGCTAGACCAGGTCGTCAAAAACCACGGACAGGATATTCCTATACTCTCGCTAGCTACACGCAAACTATTAGTCCTATAGAAAAAAACTGAACAGGAACTTTCTGTATGAAATTTAACGTAGTTATTTTTAGTACTGGGATACGTTTACGCTGGGGGCAACGGTATTCGAGTTATTAAAAAAAGACTCAGAACGTTACTCTGTGACGCCTTAACAGATGTTCTGCCATCGTGTCCCTTCATCTTGTCAGTGTCTTCCATAAATTCCTTTCTTCACCGATTCTCCGGAGAACCTTGTCATTCCTTACCTTATCGGCCCACCTAATTTTCAATATTCTTCTGTAGCATCGCATATAAGTTCGCCCCTGGTAGCTGAGTGGTCAGCGCGACGGAATGCCGTACCTAACGGCCCAGGTTCGATTCCCGGCTGGGTCGGAGATTTTCTCCACTCAGGGACTGCGTGTTGTGTTGCCCTTATCCTCAACATTTCGTTCCCATCGACACGCAAGTCGCCGAAGTGGCGTCAACTCGAAAGACTTGCACCAGGCGGAAGGTCTACCCGACGGGAGGCCGTAATCACACGGCATTTCCATTTTACCGCATATCAAAAACTTGTAGTCACTTCTTTTCCGGTTTTGCCAGAGTCTACCCAGTACTATAGAATGCTGTGCTCCAACGTACATTCTCAGAAATTTCTCCCTCTTACCGGTGCACAAATATTTCCAACTATACGAACTACTTCCGCTATTCGACATTTTTTAATCTCTATTGATTCGACTGTTACGCGACCTGCTTAGTGGGTTATTTCGTTAGCATTATTAATTTAAAGGTGCCCAAGAGGGTAATGGAAGAAAAGTGACTTTTGTAAAGGTTACACTAAAACTAATTATTTGGATAATTCGACCCAAACTGAATCCTTACAAGTACGGTAGGTTCGTAGTCAGAAGGCCCTTCGAATATAGCGACGGAATTGTGTATTTTATACTGTTAAAAGTCACAATGACCATAACACGTCAAATGTGGGAAACTAAATTGTCGCAGATTTTTTTACAGTGGTAGGGTTGAGTTTTATACAGAGTAGACGAAGGAACTTGCCCCCCTTCTTGCAACGGTTTACCGTAGGTCTCTAGAAGAGCGTAGCGGTCCAAAGGATTGGAAAAGGGCACAGGTCATCCACGTTTTCAAGAAGGGACGTCGAACAGATGTGCAGAACTATTGACCTATATCTCTAACATCGATCAGTTGTAGAATTTTGGAACACATATTATGTTCGAGTATAATGACTTTTCTGGAAACTAGAAATCTACTCTGTAGGAATCAGCATGGGTTTCAAAAAAGACGATCGTATGAAACCCAGCTCGCGCTATTCGTCCACGATACTCAGAGGGCCATGGACACGGGTTCCCAGGTAGATGCCGTGTTTCTTGACTTCCGCAAGGCGTTCGGTACAGTTCCCCACAGCCGTTTAATGAACAAAGTAAGAACATATGGACTATTAGACCAATTGTGTGATTGAATTGAAGAGTTCCTAGATAACAGAACGCAGCATGTCATTCTCAATGGAGAGAAGTCTTCCGAAGTAAGAGTGATTTCAGGTGTGCCGCAGGGGAGTGCCGTAGGACCGTTGTTATTCACAATATACATAAATGACCTTGTGGATGACATCGGAAGTTCACTGAGGCTTTTTGCGGATGATGCTGTGGTATATCGAGAGGTTGTAACATTGGAAAATTGTACTGAAATGCAGGAGGATCTGCAGCGAATTGATGCATGGTGCAGGGAATGGCAGTTGAATCTCAATGTAGACAGTGTAATGTGCTGCGAATACATAGAAAGAAAGATCCCTTCTCATTTAGCTACAATACAGCAAGTCAGCAACTGCAAGCAGTTAATTCCATAAATTATCTGGGAGTACGCATTAGGAGTGATTTAAAATGGAATGATCGTATAAAGTTGATCGTCGGTAAAGCAGATGCCAGACTGAGATTCATTGGAAGAATCCTAAGAAAGTGCAATCCGAAAACAAAGGAAGTAGGTTACAGTACACTTGTTCGCCCACTGCTTGAATACTGCTCAGCAGTGTGGGATCCGTACCAGATAGGGTTGATAGAAGAGATAGAGAAGATCCAACAGAGAGCAGTGCGCTTCGTTACAGAGTCATTTAGTAATCGCGAAAGCGTTACGGAGATGATAGATAAACTCCAGTGGAAGATTCTGCAGGAGAGACGCTCAGTAGCTCGGTACGAGCTTTCGTTGAAGTTTGGAGAACATACCTGCACCGAAGAGTCAAGCAGTATATTGCTCCCTCCTACATATATCTCGCGAAGAGACCATGAGGATAAAATCAAACAGATTAGATCCCAGCGGAAAACCGACAATCTTTCTTTCCACGAACAATACGAGACTGGAATAGAAGGGAAAACCGATAGAGGTATTCAAGGTACCCTCCGCCACACACCGTCAGATGGCTTGCCGAATATGAATGTAGATGTAGATGCTTTGCACAACATACCAGAAACCGTGACCCTTGGGACTGTGTGTGGAAGTGGGGGTGTGTTTGAAGGTCACCTTTGCAGGTTTTTTTCTGTTTAACTCGAAAACTGCTTCCTCTATCGAAAACGTATCCAAGTACACGATTTAACAAAAACAATTTTTCTTCTGAAATGTCCTTTCCATTTATTTGTAGGAGTACCATTTTGCGCGCAACGGACGAAAGCATATGAAAATGTCGGAAGCGGTTTTTGAACGCCAGGAGTTGTTGCGGGTTACATAAAACGACATCGGTAGGGGCAGCTGGCTCAGCCTGTACACCGACCCCGTAAGCGTTGCCTTCGCTAAAAGAACACCACACAGAATCCGTGCGCGGCCTTGCAGTCTCGTGACGACAACAGTTCTCTTTATGTACGAGAGCAGACTGTGTTTGCCTGTAGGAGAGTCTCGGGGCTTGTACGATGCTGTTTCCTTTATGTCGTGCCTCGCTCGTAGCGCGCAGGCGGCCCTCGTGCCTGCGATGGAGACTCCGCCACGCCACGCCGCGCCACTATATGTATGCAGATGTCGCGCGTTCTGCACCGGCGACCGCTGTAATGGAATGCGCTGAATTGTGCTCCCGGCATCTGTCTCTATTTCTCTCTCTCTATACTGCCGCTTGTTTGATATTTGTTGAATGGAACTTTATTTTCTCCACACACCGTGACGGAGTGTCCACTTTGCTACAAATGCTTCCGGAACACTTTGTCATCATCACATTTTCTTTTTAATGTTCTCCGACAACGATTTCAATGAAATACCTTGTCCTTCTGTTGTCTTCCCACGACTCATGCGCAGAATACGGTTCTCATTTGGACAATTCGTCGCTCTGACTAAATTCAGTTCCCATTGAATCCTGTCAGTAATGAAGATTTTTTTTTTCGAATCCTGCCTCGGGCATGAATGTGTGTGACGTCCTTAGGCTAGTTAGGTTTAAAGTTCCAGGTGACTGATGACCTCAGCAGTTAACTCCCATTGTGCACAGAGCCATTTTTGAGATTACTCCCTGATGTGTGAAAACATGTCCTGAAATAAAAAAAAAAAAAAAATAGCTCTGAGCACTATAGGACTTAACATCTGAGGTCATCAGTCCCCTAGAACTTAGAACTACTTAAATCCAACTAACCTAAGGACATCACACACATCCATGCCCGAGGCAGGATTCGAACCTGCGACCGTAGCGGTCGCGCGGTTCCAGACTGTAGCGCCTAGAACCGCTCGGCCACTCCGGCCGGCGCGTCCTGTCATCGTGTCCCTTATTCTTCTCAGTGTTCCTTTGACTGCCGATTGTACAGAGAACCTCCTCGTTCCTTACCTTATAAATCCACCTGAATTTCAACACTGCTGGAGCACCACATCTCAAAGATTTCAGTTCTCTTCGGTTCCGTTTTTCACACTGCCCGTGATTCACTATCATGCAGCTCTGTGCTCCAAGCGAACATGTCAGAAATTTCCTCCTCAGATTAAGACCTTGTTGGATACCAATAGACTTCTCTTGCGCAGGAATCCTCTCTTTCTCTGTGCTACTCTGATTTTTATGTCCTCCTTGCTTTTTCCGTCACGGTCATTTTGCTTCGAGGCCACCATTCTCATTTCGGCTACTTCTCATTACTTTCGTCTCTCTTCGATTTGCACTCAGATTCATATTGTGTCTTCATTAGCCTATTCATCCTCTCAACAGCTCCCGTAATTCTTCTTCACTTTCAGTCAGGATAGCAAAGTCATTGGCGAATCTTTTCATTGATATCCTTTCACCCTGAATTTGAATCCCACTCTTGAACCTTCTTTTTATTTCCGTCCTTGCTTGTTCGACGTACAGATTGAACAGTAGTGGTGGAAGACTAAACCCCTGTCTTACACCCTTTTTAATCCCAGCCCTTAGTTCTTGGTCTCCCATTCTTATTATTCCTCCTTGGTTCTTGTACATATTATACATTAACCGTCTTTCCTTGTGGCTCATCCCAGTTTTCTCAGGATTTAGAGCATCTTGCACCATTTCACACTGTCGAACGCTTTTTCCAGGTCGAGATATCCTATGTCAATGCCTTGAGTTTTCTTCAGCCTTGCTTCCATTATCAAGCGCAAAGTCAGAATTCCAACTCTTCTGCCTTTACCTTCCCTAAAGCCAAGCTGATAACCTTCTAACAGATCCTCGATCTTCTTTTCCATTCTCCTTCATATAATTCTTATCAGTAGCTAGGATGCACGAGATGTCAATCTGAATGTGCGATAGTTTTCACACCCATCTGTTTTATCCGTCTTCACAACTGTGTGGCTAATATTTGCGAAAGTCTGACGGTACGTCGCCATTCTCATGGATTCTGTACACAAACATGAATAGTCTTTTGGTTGACATTTCCCTCGAAGATTTTAGAAATCCCTTCTTTTTGATTTGATAACAAGTCTTCCAGAGCTTTTTTAAATTCTGACTGTAATACTCGTTCCCTTACTTCTTTCAACTCCAGTTTCTTCTTGCATCAAGTCATCAGACAAGTGCTCCCTCTCATACAGACCTTCAATGTACTCTTTCCACCTATCCACTATTCCGTCTGCGTTTGACAGTGGAATTCCACACCTCTCCAAATTTTATCAGCCTTGCTTTTAATTTCACAGGAGATTTGTCTAACTTTTCGTCCTTCCGACGATCATTTCTTTTTCGATTACTTCACACTTTTATGCAACCATTTTGCCTTGGCTGGTCTGCGCTTCCAATTTATTTAATTTCTAGTTGATTTACGCCGCTGTATTCCCGTCTTTCCGGGAACATTTTTGTGCTACCACCTTTCGTTGATCAGTTGAAGTATTTCTTCTGATACGCAAGGTTTCTTCGGAGTTACCTGCCTTGTACCTAAGTCCGACTGTCCAACATCCGTCATTGTCTTCTGTGGTATTCTTTGTCGCAGTACTAATATCCTCTGCGAAATTTAAACGCGTCGCGTAATTCCTTCCACACTGAGTCTTCCGTACGATTCTCTATCGTTGTAAGTTGTGATATAAATCTACATCTGCTCATTGGTAGACCATTCAATCTAGTGTCTGAGTACGGAATCACGTCTAACCGTGACGTAGTCTTCCCCTGTGTCCAGGCATTTTCTAAGTATACACTCTCCTATTTTAATTACTCTTGAGCAATGTGTTCGGTATTACTAGCTGAAACATTTTGCAAAACTCAATTAGTCTTTCTACTCTCTCGCTCCAACTACTAAGTCCACATTGTCAGGTAATTCTTGCTTGCACACCTTCCCACACAACCGCATTCCAATCTTCCGTGGTTATTAGGTTTTCATCTCCCTTTAATACCCTGTTACACTTTCAGTACCATCACATATATTCTCTGCTGCTTTATCTTATGCCTTCGACATCGGCATGTATACCACAAACGTGTCAGTTTAGATAAAACGCCAACACTAAATTTTTGGCAATGAGTATAGTTGCAGTACAATCCTGAAATACTCGGAATATTTTTACGACTCATTGTCATCACCATTTATAAAAATCTATGTCTTATCCTTGCATCCATAACTCTCTCAAAGTTGCCTGCAAACTTATTACGTTTCTGCTGCCAAACAAAAGTGTTACTTTCTTTCTGCAATAAGCTTTTCTTTTCGTGAAAATTCGTTTTCCTGGTCATGCAACATTTCCTGCTTTCTATAACTGTAGCTCTTGAATAACGAATGTTATCAACATCTTCTGCATCTCTGAAACTGCTGTGTATAATTTCGTACACAACGGTAAGAAGGGCTGGGCTACAGAGTAGTGCAGCAACTGTTGTCGTAGGAAACCTGGACAGGAGCAGAAGCAATTAGCGAACAAGTTAACACAACAAACAGAAGATTTTATTTCACTTATACTTCTCCAAGCAAACGAAGACTCCTTACAAACTTACAGCAAGAAGTAGAGTTCAGGTATTACAATATCCAGAGGAACATGTCTTACTATACTAAAGCACGAACAATGAAGACCGAAATGTGACCAAGCAGCGTCTCATGCCCTGCTACATTGCGGCAGCAGTTGCTCGAAATACAGAGCTGCTGCAGGTGTGGCTCAGCCGGCATGCTCCACTGGTTCCACCAGATCCCTCACAAAGGCTATCAGCCTCTCATAGAAACTTGCAATTCCATTGCCATGACAACCCATAGGGTGGTATCGATACGTTCTACCATGTCCTTTCCTCCAAAACCTCCTCACAATCATCATGTAGTGTAGATAAGCGCCGGCCGCGGTGGCCAAGCGGTTCGAGGCGCTGCAGTGCGGAACCGCGCGACTGCTACGTTCGCAGGTTCGAATCCTGCCAAGGGCATGGATGTGTTTGATGTCTTTAGGTTAGTTAGGTTTAAGTAGTTCCAAGTTCTAGTTCAATCCCAAAGAAAGCAGGTGTGACAGATGTGAAAATTACCGAACAATCAGTTTAATAAGCCACAGCTGCAAAATACTGACACGAATTCTTTACAGACGAATGGAAAAACTAGTAGAAGCCAACCTCGGGGAAGATCAGTTTGGATTCCGTAGAAATACTGGAACACGTGAGGCAATACTGACCTTACGACTTATCTTAGAAGAAAGATTAAGGAAAGGCAAACTTACGTTTCTAGCATTTGTAGACTTAGAGAAAGCTTTTGATAATGTTGACTGGAATACTCTCTTTCAGATTCTAAAGGTGGCAGGAGTAAAATACAGGGAGCGAAAGGACATTTACAATTTGTACAGAAACCAGATGGCAGTTATAAGAGTCGAGGGGCATGAAAAGGAAGCAGTGGTTGGGAAGGGAGTAAGACAGGTTTGTAGCCTCTCCCCGATGGTATTCAATCTGTATATTGAGCAAGCAGTAAAGGAAACAAAAGAAAAAATCGGAGTAGGTATTAAAATCCATGGAGAAGAAATAAAAACTTTGAGGTTCGCTGATGACATTGTAATTCTGTCAGAGTCAGCAAAGGACTTGGAAGAGCAGTTGAACGGAATGGATGGTGTCTTGAAGGGAGGATATAAGATGAACATCAACAAAAGCAAAACGAGGATAATGGAATGTAGTCGAATTAAGTCGGGTGATGCTGAGGGAATTAGATTACGAAATGAGACACTTAAAGTAGTAAATAAGTTTTGCTATTTGGGGAGCAAAATAACAGATGATGGTCGAAGTAGAGAGGATATAAAATGTAGACTGGCAATGGCAAGGAAAGCGTTTCTGAAGAAGAGAAATTTGTTAACATCGAGTATAGATTTAAGTGTCAGGAAGTCGTTTCTGAAAGTATTTGTATGGAGTGTAGCCATGTATGGAAGTGAAACATGGACGGTAAATAGTTTGGACAAGAAGAGAATAGAAGCTTTCGAAATGTGGTGCTACAGAAGAATGCTGAAGATTAGATGGGTAGATCACATAACTAATGAGGAAGTATTGAATAGGATTGGGGAGAAGAGAAGTTTGTGGCACAACTTGACCAGAAGAAGGGATCGGTTGGTAGGACATGTTCTGAGGCATCAAGGGATCACCAATTTAGTATTGGAGGGCAGCGTGGAGGGTAAAAATCGTAGGGGGAGACCAAGAGATGAATACACTAAGCAGATTCAGAAGGATGTAGGTTGCAGTAGGTACTGGGAGATGAAGAAGCTTGCACAGGATAGAGTAGCATGGGGAGCTGCATCAAACCAGTCTCAGTACTGAAGACCACAACAACAACAACAAGTTCTAGGGGACTGATGACCTCATATGTTAAGTCCCATAGTGCTCAGAGCCATTTGAACCATCTGTAGATAAGCGAACAATAACGAGGGGTTTGGGGGGACTGGAAGCAAACGGCAGTGAGGAGACGGAAGCCGAAAGTGAGGCTGATGTCGAGCTCCCCGCCTGAACTAGTGCCGTCTGAAGACCTCATGGAGGCGCTTCAAAAGTATGAGGACATGGTACAAGCGGCGGCTGTCCATTACAAATTCTTTAGGTTGCGTAAGCAACAAGGACAGACATACCATCAGTGCGTGACGGAATGCAAGGCCTTACTAGTCAATGTAGATTCAAACGCGACTATGTCAAATATTACAGTGATACCATGGTTCATGGCGCCATCACAAACAATGCAGCTGACTCTTGAATTAGGGAACAGATTCTTAAATTCTCAGACCCTTACTTGCAACAGGTTGTTGACTATCAGGATTCCTGCGGAAAGTCAGCAGCCCATTTTTTTCTGTGGATAGCCTCGCAGCCGGCTTGCAAATAGTGTCCCAGCCGGCCACAGTCACAGCAACTGCGTCAACACGTTTCATGGCCGGCACTACGTGGGAAGTCGTGCCCTCGCTGTAAAATGGCACATACTTGCCGATCTTGCCCCCAATGTGAAGCGTGAAACACCCCCGTTCAATTCTTTATTGGATTTTGTGTAATTTATCGAAGCCGCCAAACAGTTATTTATTAAGATTATATGACCGTGTGCTTAATAGATGAAAGGCCATCGGTTTTTCTGCTGTGTTTTCGGGGGTATTTCAACCGAGTGCGGCTGTTCTGAGACTGAATAGCGGAATGATTGAAAGTTTGTCTATTATTAAGGACCGCCGGCCGCCGTGGTCTAGTGGTTCTAGGCGCGCAGTCCGGAACCGCGAGGCTGCTACGGTCGCAGGTTCGAAGCCTGCCTCGGGCATGAATGTGTGTGACGTCCTTAGGTTAGTTAGGTTTAAGTAGTTCTAAGTTCTAGGGGACTGATGACCACAGCAGTTAAGTCCCATAGTGCTCAGAGCCATTTTTATTATTAAGGACCATAAATGTTGCGATGTAAAAACTGATATATAATTCCTACTAACACACAAATTCTGAGGCAGTTGCTACCTTCGCCTTACACGTCTAATTACATTTATATCTTTCTATTGGTTGCTGATTTTCAGTACTTCGTCACATGCAATGATGATGGTTAACATGCACAACAATCCTCACTGCAATCCATGGTTGTTGCTGGCCGACGCGGTTGACGCGAAACAAATTCGGCACTTGTCACTTTCTGTTTCATATCACTCGCGAATCGGTATCGATGAGGGTCCACCCCACGACGATTAGGGGGACGCACTCATCTGTCACACTTCGGTGAATTCAGTCGACCACCATTCTTGCACGTCTCTCCCGCACTACCGCTCGCTCGACACTCTCCAGTACTACTCCGCACTCAACAGTCGTCTCACTGCCTCCTGCAGAGCTCGGCAATCGACTCCTGTCTACTATCGACCTGGGCATTGGATACTAGCATCTATGCTTCTGGGATCACGGATCCCTTACAAGCGTCTTGCTTTCTTTGCGGCAGGAACGCATGGCACCAATTCTGCTACCCCTTCACACACATGTAAGTCACAAACAGTGTAATAGTATGTCTTCAAAGCGTCACCGGGTCGTTAGTGCAAAACAGTGTAATAGCCGTTCAGGAGAGGCTTCCAACTCGTCTGCAGTGCTACGTGAAGACAACAAACTTTTTGTGTCTCTGACAATGGCTGGATAATCAGTTCGTTCGTAACTTGACACTGGGGTTTTAGTGGCTTCGCTAAGCTATAAAATTTACGAATTCATTGGCCAAACAAAGTTTGGCACATAGTACGATAGGCTTACAGCGTATAACGGCCAAGACAGTCATGTGTTTGGCACTTGTAGCCTTCCTCCAACTTTACGAAATTTGACAAAGGCGATAACATTTACAGTACTTTCCTTCCGAGCCAGTCCTACAGTCCTATTATTTCTGATCTGGACTCTCTTTATTTATTTGGGTTAAGCATTCAGGACAATGTATTTATGTTTCTTCCTTTGATCCTGGGGACAATGTTGCAAAATGTGCAGAATTCGGGATTTGTTTCCAGAAGCAACCCCAATAATCTTGTTGCCCATGGCACAATGAAAGACAATACATTACCACGTATCGTTAGAGCTTGTCCTGTTCCTCAGATTCTTCGATAACAGGTGGCTCAGAAACCTACTACTTGGCAAGACAATCGGATCGTAGCACCCAATTCTGCAAGTCAGCGGGCGTCTCCTCTTGTTATTCTAAAGAGGCCCTTCGGCAGACCCCGGTTGTGCGCCGATTTTAAGGAAACTGTGAATACTCAGACTGTCATTTACAGTTATCTCTTGCCCCACCCTCTTGAATTCAGAATGCTTGTCCAAGCTGCGGGCGTCGGCGGTCATGGGTGTGAGATATTTGCTTGCTAGTGTGAATGAATGGTGTGCATTCCTCTTTCTTTTTCTGACCAAGGCTGTGGCCCAAAGCTAATGCGTAAGTGTCTTTTAATTGTGTCTGGAACATGTCTTCCTTAGGGTAAGTAGTAGTCTATGATTTCCTACATTGTTGATGCTCCATCCTGGAGTTTACATTGTAGATAGAAATGTACGTTTCTTCCTTTCAGAGTGAGGCTGAGTACTTAGGACGTGTCAGAATCAGCCAGGGTATTCATCCATTGTAATTCCGTTGTTATGAAACCCGTAGGATGACATCGATATGTAATACCACAGTAAACAACTTGCTGAGTGTCACAACGGATGCCACTCCTGGGACTTATGTCTACCTCGTCTTGCTTCTTTCGTCTCTGGCAATGTTTTTCAGTGTGAAATATGCCAGGTTACACGTTAAAGTGTTAGTCCTCTACAACTAGGTAAGTCCGACTAATAATCACATGAAGACAAGTGCACATCACCTCCGACAGCACTATTCACAGTAAAGAACTGACATGATAAAAGAAATCTTGGCGCTGATGATATATTTATCGTTTTTTATCGACAAGTTGTATTCTGTTTTAGGTATCGTTAATTTTTGTACCTCCCTTGGTGTTAAGGTGGCACCAAATGCCACTGTAGTCTAATTTGCCTAACAACTCTGGCTTGCTGGCACTCGACTCATACCCTACTGGCCACTAAAATTGCTACACCACGAAGATGACGTGCTACAGACGTGAAATTTAACCGACAGGAAGAAGATGCAGTGATATCCAAATGATTAGCTTTTCAGAGCATTCAAACAAGGTTGGCGCCGGTGGCGACACCTACAACGTGCTGACATGAGGAAAGTTTCCAACCGATTTCGCATACACAAACAGCAGTTGACCGGCGTTGCCTGGTGAAACGTTGTTATGATACCTTTTTTTATCGTATCACGACATTGCTGCTCGCGTTGGTCGAGAACCAATGACTGTTAGCAAAATATGGAATCGGTGGGTTCAGGAGTGTAATACAGAACGCCGTGCTCGATCCCAACGGCATCGTATCACCAGCAGTCGAGACGACAGGCATCTTATCCGCATGGCTGTAACGGATCGTGCAGCCACGTCTCGATCCCCGAGTCAACAGATGGGAACGTTTACAAGACAACAACCATTTGCACGAACAGTTCGACGACGTTTGCAGCAGCATGGACTATCAACTAACAGACCATGGCTGCAGTTAACCTTGACGCTGCATCAGAGACAGGAGAGCCTGCAATGGTGTACTCAACGACGAACCTGGTTGCACGAATGGCAAAACGTCATTTTTTCGGATGCATCCAGGTTCTGTTTACAGCATCATGATGGTCGCAACCGTGTTTGGCGACATCGCTGTGAACGCATATTGGAAGCGTCTATTCCTCATCGCCATACTGGCGTATCACCCGGCGTGATGGTATGGGGTGCCATTGGTTACACGTCTCGGTCACCTCTTGTTCACATTGACGACACTTTGAACAGTGGATGTTACATTTCAGATGTGTTACGACCCGTGGCTCTACCCTTCATTCGATCCCTGCGAAACCCTACATTTCAGCAGGATAATGCACGGCCGCATGTTTCAGGTCCTGTACGGGTCTTTCTGGATACAGAAACTGTTCGACTGCTGCCCTGGCCAGCACATTCTCCAGATCTCTCACCAACTGAAAACGTGTGGTCAATGGTAGCCGAGCAACTGGCTCGTCATAGTTCGCCAGTCACTACTCTTGATGAACTGTGGTATCGTGTTGAAGCTGCATGGGCAGCTGTACCTGTACACGCCATCCAAGCTCTGATTGGCTCAATGCCCAGGCGTATCAAGGCCGTTATTACGGCCAGAGTTGGTTGTTCTGGGTACTGATTTCACAGGATCTATGCATCCAAATTGCGTGAAAATGTAATCACACGTCAGTTCTAGTACAATATATTTGTCCAATGAGTACCCGTCTATCATCTGCATTTCCTCTTGGTGTAGCAATTTCAGTGGCCAGTAGTGTAGTTAGCTGCTTCGAATCGTGGTACTAGTTAGTTAGTTAGTTTCGTGTTCCACGTATGATTTCACGGTAAATGGAAATGATGTAGAACGAGTCATTTAAGACCCATGTCGCAGAAATAATTTATAAATATGACTATATGCTAATCATTGATACGTTTTTTATTGTTTTATTAAATATACAGATGTGAATTAGTAATAACATTCCGCTACTCGTTACACATTACAATAATAGGAATTCTTCTACGGGTTAGAAGGTGTTGTCGACGTGACACCTCTTGAGTTCGTTTTCAAATTTTGTTTCCTGTCTGTCAGACATTTTCTATCACTGGGTAAGTTATCAAAAACATTTAGTTGCGGCATTGTGCTAAAGTCAGTCTTAATGTGGATTAATGAAAGCGATTTTTCCTTGTGGTACTGTAATATGTACATCATTGTTCCTTTTGAATTGCAGTTGATTATTTACGAGAAACCTCTTGAGGCAATAGGTATAGTGTGATGAGGCAATCGGTGCTGCAAGAGGAATAATCCATGTGGAGTCACCGGGATTCAGCCTCACCCTTCACTTCAGACACAACAGAACGCTGTACAGACACTCATCGCAGACACGCACGACACTTTGTAACAGTTAGGAGGGCAATGGCACCGACTAGGATTTTATACACAGAACTCTAGCATCTATCCCCAACGCTTTTTTCTGATTATAGGACTCAATTGGATGCTTACGAGAAAGGTTTATGAAAAAATTCGATTTCAGTGTACAGGAAGCTGAGGCATTTACTACTGCCTTCGAAAAAATGGTTACTAAATGACCCAGCGTCAGCGAAAGCTAAACTGTGCAACATAATTTACGGATCACTTTTTCTAAGCACCTTCATTGTGTCATTGCTCGATTAAGTTTGAAATTTGGCTCAATGTGCCTACAATCTTGCTCTGTATCTGAGTGATATTGTGGCGCACAGCGACAGCACTCTCGGTCTGGCGATGCGTCAAACAGCAACGTGTCGATACAAGCGAAAGAAAGGCCAGAGCTCAGAAATTCATGTGAATTGTAAGCTAGGCTAATGATGTCACTTTGGCACAAAACTTTACCACGATACTGCCCAACGCCACTGTGGGCGGTTTGCAGATGGTAAGGATATCACATCTCCTGTTACCTGTATTTCACCCCTTCTTTTGACACCTATTCGCTGAAAGCACGCGTTCTTCTTACAGGTGGCCGAGGAAAAAGTTTGAGACACACTGCCGCCCCTTCCCTTGAGGCGTTTATTCGCACACATTTCGCTGTCGAAAATGACAATTCACAGTGCGATGAGCAACACAATGATTTTCTTGACGATCTGGAGACATCTCCAGAAAGATGAAACCATTTTGGGAGGATATCATGGATCTGTAATCCCATTGAAGGTGATCGCACCACTCCTGAGTTTTGATTAGGGGTCAGGGAAGGGGGGGGGGAGGTAGCATTGCCACATGCATGAATGAGATGTACCCCCTCTTAAGATACTCAGATACCCCAGCTTTCTAGAGCACTTCAAATCTGTACCTGTACTATGACGAAGTCCTAGGTGCCTGCAGGCAGCCTAAGCTACTGCTCTAGCCCCTGCTAGTAGATACGTGGAATCGGACGGGTGTTACAGGGTTGCCTGCCTCCAGGCGCTTGGACTCGGTCACAGGCTGTCTCTGTACATGTACATTTTTAAAGTGCTCAGTCAAGGAGGACATATAAAATCATCACAATTTACTATCGAGGAAGAGCAGGCTGAAGAGACTGCATAGGAGAAATCAATCCACAAAGAAGTGGGATACTGAAGTACTAAGGAACGAAGAGACATGCTTGAAGTTCCCTAAGGCCATTGATACTGTGATAAGGAACATCTCAGAATGCAGTTCACCTGAGAAGAATGGACATCGCTAAAGATGGCAATTGTAGAAGTTGGGATGAAAAATTTAGGTACAAAGAAGGTAACTGTGAACAAACCATGGATAACAGAAGAAATAACTTCAGTTGCTCGATGAATGAAGGTAGTACAAAAATGTTCAGGAACATTCAGGTATACAGATATTCAAGACACTTTGTAATGAAATAAATAAGAACTGTGGGGAAGCCAAGGCAAAATGGCCACACGAAAAATGTGAAGAAATCGAAAAAGAAATGATGGACTTACTTAACATATAGAAAAGTCGAAACAACTTATGGTGAAATTAATAGACACGGTGCTAAGATTAAGTGTGCAGTGAAGATCCTACTGTTAAATGCAGAGGAGGGAGCGTATAGGTGGAAAGTGTACATGACAACCTCTATGGTGTGGTAGAAGAAGAAACAGGAGTCGCTATAGAAGGGATAGTCGACCTAATATTATAACCAGAATTTGAAAGACCTTTGGAAGACTTAAGATCAAGTAAGACAGAAGAGATGGATAACATTCCAACAGAGTTTCTAAAATCATTGGAAAAGTGGAAGCAGGACGACTATTGGAGTTCCTGTGTAGAATGCATGAGTGCCGATATACCGTCTGACGTTCCGGAAAACATCACCCACACAATTCCGGAGATTGCAACAGGCGAAAAATGCGAGAAATGTCACGCAGTCAGCATAACAGTTCACCCAAGTTGCTGACAAATATAGTATACATAAGAATGAAAATGGAAGTTGACGATATATTATATGACGATCAGTTCGGCTTTAGTAACAGGAAAGGCACCCGAGGGACAGTTATGAACCTCGTATTTGATAATGGAAGCAAGTCTAAAGAAAAACCAAGACATGTTCATAGGATCTGTCGTCTTGGAAAACGCGTTCAACAATGTCAAATGGTGCAATATGTTCGAAATTCTGAGAAAAAGAGGAGTAAGCTGTAGGGAAAGACGGGTAATACTGCTGGATTTGACCGGGACTTTATTGTAGCAGAATTTTCCATATTATAATAGCTTGCTCTGCAAAGTTGAAGACTTCATGACACACCTGTTGCACACACGATCTGTGCACGTGGTATGCCCACTTTCATCCTTGGTTTGTCGCACAGATGTTCCTAGATACCACGTTGTGCTCGCGGGCGCCATATGTTTGTTCCACGACGTAGGTCATGGAGCGACGTCCACGAATCTTTTAAATCTGGTTAGTTTTGATCAAATACCATTCAAGAGCGACTTGAAAGGAGTGTCGACGCAGCCCTTTTGGTGTGTTACCGATACTTATTTTAAAACTCATCAGATGCATATATCTTTCCATCTGTACTCCGAAAGCCGTCTTTTCTCCTCCTTTCCAGGAATGTGCATTTGGAAAACTATTAACGGCACTTCTTCTTTGTAGCTCCACGATTCTATATCTTTACGCTTCTAAAATCACCGTAATGTGAGGTGAATAGAAACGAAACTTCCTAAAAAGTTCGAAGCTATCGTGTCGGAAGAGAAATGGGACTATCATTCGAAGTTTAGTAATTCTTTTTTTTTTTTTTTTTTTTTTTTTTTTTGAGACAATGAAAAGACATGCTAACGTAAGTCAGGCACGACAAGTTTTCTTAGCCGGGCGTCTCCGGCTGAGGGCTTCCTACTGCGGCGGTGACACTGTCGTACAATGGGCTGTAGAAACTTTTGTAACTGACGGATTAAAAAACCTTTTCATCCCGACATTCTAGACATACATACTTTTAAAAAAAATGTAGTAAAATCGGTTTTTCGACCTTTTTGAATGAGAACTTAGCCATAAGAAGTTTCAGGAACCATCTTTAAATACAACTCTATATGAATATAATCCCTACATACCACTCGCGTATGCATTGTGAGACAGAACTAGATGAATTACAGCGAGCACAAAGGCATTTAAACAGTCATTCGTCCCACGCTGCATACGTGAATAGAACGGGAAAAAACCCATGTAAGAGAGACAATTAGAAGTACACTCTGCCGTGTACCTCACCATTTTTCGCAGCCTGTAGATGTAGATGAAGACAGAAGAGCTGATGTGTGAGCTGTAAATGACGATTAACTGCGGTTTTTCGCTGAATTTCGGAGAGGAATGATTGATTACACCCTATAGAATGGGACCCAAAAACAAGTCGCCAAGACTTGACGATATCCCGGCAGAGCTGTACCACATTTAGAACACCATTGACAGCCGTGCTGACGTGCGTCTGTAGTTAATTGATGAACACCAATAACGACTTCCCAAGTGAATTTCAGGAAGAAATAATAGTTTTAATTTAAATATCTGGCAGGCAAATCAGTAGCAAATTTGAGACTTCTGTGACTGTTTGTATGTATTAGAAATGAAATAATACAATCAGTGTTAAACATCATGACTGAACCATATCAGTCGAACTTTGCCAAAGACAGAACCTTCCACCGAACACTATGTGACTGTAGGTACATGACACTGATCGCTGAAGCTTCTAAAGTAAAAACCGCCCTGATATCGCTGGATTTCGAAAAAGCATTCCATGGAGTAATCCTCTCTTACCTCTTCCGACTACGCTAGTTATGAACTTTCCAAAATATTTTATCTTCATCACAAAGAGATTTCCGAAAAATTCCACAAATAACATTATTGCAAATGGTCAATTCACCCGTTCAATCGAGGTCAATAGCTCAGTAATGGAAGAACACTCTGTGTCCAACCACTTTTTGCCATTGCTATCGAACCGTTCCTTTCTGGCATAAATAATAATATGTATGGAGTAACAGTACGTGGTCAGGGGATAGTATGCAAGACGTATGCCGATGACGTTTGTTTCTGGTAATGGACCCCCTTGAAATATAAATAGCACAACAAATAATAAACAAATAAGAAATAGCTACAGGCATGAAACTTCATGGACATGAATCTGGAATAATGAATACTGTCATGGGTTAGAAGATCTCACACCAGCATAAATGAAGGAGACTACCAATATGAAATGTCTTGGGACAGAATTCACGCGTAATGCACGGCACTCAATCGCTATACGTATCGAAAAAATAGTCGCCAAAATAAAAACTAGTGTACGTCAACACAGCCTAAGGATTTTTGACGAAATACAGATGGCGGATTTGATGAGAATGTACATAACGTCCAAAATCAATTATGTGGCACAAGTCCTGATGTGGCCTAAGTAATTTCATCCGCTCTCGCTCACTTCGTCAGCCGCGGACATATATTTAAAGTAAAATATAAACCGCAAGCGCTGACTACAGGCATTGGCGGAGGAAACTATACAGGTGCATATAATAAATTGCATGCACTGTACATCTGTAAAACATATGTAAATCTATAAAACTGGCTCAAAATATTGAAAAATAATGACCCGCTGTCTTCCACCAATGTAAGGGAAAAGTCGTACTACGTTGTCAACAGAAAATTCCCATCAACTCAAGACTACACGCCATTCATCTGGCAGAATCTGCACTCTGTGACACCACTGCAATCTAAGTGACACCGAAGAACGTCAGTTTGTTTGCAGGACTGCAAACATCGTATGGTTAACCATAAAAAAAATAAATTAGCGAGTATCCAGAGGACTGAAGAGCCTTTAACATCAGTATGAACAACCTTACCCTAAAATAAAGAAAAACGCCGTCAACTGGAAAAAAGGGACACACGGTATTTTACATATTCTTAAAAAATGGAAGGGCATGAACAATATTTCTGGTTATACATGAGTAAGCAACACCGCAAACATCAACAAACTAACAATAATTTTGTGGAATATGTAATCTTTCTTAAAAAAACTGTAATGTGTATTCTACACGAACGTCACCTAAGAAATTACTCAACTGACAATTTCAAATAAGTTTCAGAATTCAATACTTAAATGTGATTATGTTGTTCACTAAATAACTATTTATAAAATGAATTTTATTTTCTGTTACATTGTGGTATGTGGTTTGTGAAAGAGTTAAATGTTAAATAAAATTTTGAAAAAGAAAACTACTTATTGTTCGAGGGTTGGAGCTTAAAAAGTGGCAACTGTTTATTCACAACCTATACAAAAGAGTTACATGTTTCCACCTGCAACTGTCCTTCAAAGTAGTCACCAGCGTTGTGTAGAACCCGTTGCCAGCGATCTGGAAGGCGTAGTATACCGTCAGCAGAGCCTGTTCTGTTGATGGTGCGAATGGGGCGGTCTACTGCCTGTCAAATCTCCAGAACAGTTCATCTTCGGAAACAAATCAAAGTCACAAGGACTTTGGGGAGTATGGTGAATGGTGAATGGTACAGTACTTCCCATTGACCGAACAGAGCAGCCACAGCTTGCGCTGTATGCGCCTGTGCATTGTCGTGCAAAATGATGGGTGGGTTGAGCAAAAAATGTTAACGCTTCCTTCGCAAAGCAGGTAGCAGGTGATGCTCCAAAAACGAACAGTAATACTGTGCATTGACGGTCTGCCGTGGAGGAACGTAATGCGTTAGGATAACACCATCCCAGTCGTACACGAGAATCACCATAACTTTAGACCGCTCCATTCGCACCATCGACAGAACAGGCTCTTCTAACGGTATACTACGCCTTCCACATCGCTGGCAACGGGTTCTACACAACGCTGGTGACTACTTTGAAGGACAGTAACAGGTGCAAACATGTAACTCTTTTGTATAGGTTGTGAATAAATAGTTGCCACTATTTAAGTTCTAACCCTTGTATTTCCGTTAAAGGACCACATTTCACAATTATGCAGTGTGCTTTGCAATCTAATATAAAAAATCGGTGATTGTGAACAAACAGAAAACACACTGCTGGAAAAAAAATGAAGCCCCCTCAAGTGCAATGTTATTTTATAGACAAACGACCGTACAAGTTTCATTGCAGGAGTGTATGATAAATTCATACCATATGAAACACAAGTCACACTAGAGGGCGCCCAAAAAGTCGCTTAAACATACACCGTGCCACCCTTTGGCGGCAACGCAGGCGTGTGTTCTCACATGCAAATGATCATAAAAGCGCTGAAAGGCAGTCTGCTATAGATTGACTCAAGCATCTTGTGGGTTTTGGTGCAATTCGACAATGGTTCTCGCAGGCTCTGGAGAACGAGCAAGTTCTCGCATCATTATGTCCCATATGTGTTCAATTGGCGAGAGATCTGGTGATCTCGCTAGTCAGGGCAATCGTTTTACACCACGAAGAGCACGTCACGTCGCAGCAGCCGTATGTAGGCGTATATTGTCCTTCTGAAAAAAAAACGCATCGGCTTCCTGTCGAAGAAATGGTAGTATCAGGAACTGATTACTTTAACCTGCAGTAGCACCAAGTGTGACCACAAGTTGTCACTAAGGCCCGCCTCCTCTCTACACCATGAAGTCTGGAATAGGACCTTTGAGTCATGGGCGGATGAACCCTTCATAATATATACGCCATACAAGTGTACATCCATCACACACATATTGACAGAACCTACTTCCATCACCGAAGACGTTTCTCTGTCTATTTCACGACCGCACAGTAGCCAGCTTGACGGTATCGTGGCGTTAATGGTAGCCTGACCAGCGTCATGGTGATATTAATCTTGATGCAATCAGACGGTTCCCAAACGTTCTAGATTACATGCAGGTGTACCACAAGCCCCACTTTTTCGTTCACAATGTTTGGTTGGCCACCGCTTCTTGCACGGTACGTCGGTTTTGACATGCATCTGTACTACACGGTCTCCAGAACCTGGTCTGCAAGTGTAGGAATGTTCGACAAATCACAGTTGAAAGCAGCAAAGTTTTTATTTCTTCTCCATGGACTTTAGTACCTACTCTTTCTTTTGTACTACTTTTTCTTTTGTTTCCTTTACTGCTTGCTCAATATACAGATTGAATAACATCGGAGATAGGCTACAACCCTGTCTCACTCCCGTCGCAACCACTGCTTCCCTTTCATGTCCCTCGACTCTTATAAGTGCCATCTGGTTTCTGTACCAATTGTAAATAGCCTTTCGCTCCCTGTATTTTACCCGTACCACCTTCAGAATTTGCAAGAGAATATTCCAGTCAACATTGTCAAAAGCTTTCTCTAAGTCTACAACTGCTAGAAACGTTGGTTTGCCTTTCCTTAATCTTTCTTCTAAGATAAGTCGTAGGGTCAGTATTGCCCCACACCTTTCTTTGGGATTGGAATTATTATATTCTTATTGAAGTCTGAGGGTATTTCGCCTGTTTCATACATCTTGCTCACCAGATGGTAGAGTTTTGTCAGGACTGGCTCTCCCAAGGCTGTCAGTAGTTCTAATGGAATGTTGTCTACTCCCGGGGCCTTGTTTCGACTCAGGTCTTTCAGTGCTCTGTCAAACTCTTCACGCAGTATCGTATCTCCCATTTCATCTTCATCTAGATCCTCTTCCATTTCCATAATATTGTCCTCAAGTACATCGCCCTTGTATAGACCCTCTAAATACTCCTTCCATCTTTCTGCTTTCCCTTCTTTGCTTAGAACTGGGTTTCCATCTGAGCTCTTGATATTCATACAAGTGGCTCTCTTTTCTCCAAAGGTCTCTTTAATTTTCCTGTAGGCAGTATCTATCTTACCCCTAGTGAGATAAGCCTCTACATCCTTACATTTGTCCTCTAGCCATCCCTACTTAGCCATTTTGCACTTCCTGTCGATCTCATTTTTGAGACGTTTGTATTCATTTTTGCCTGCTTCATTTAATGCGTTTTTATATTTTCTCCTTTCATCAATTAAATTCAGTATTTCTTCTGTTACCCAACGATTTCTACTAGCCCTCGTCTTTTTACCTACTTGATCCTCTGCTGCCTTCACTATGTCATCCCTCAGAGCTACCCATTCTTCTTCTACTGCATTTCTTTCCCCTATTCCTGTCAATTGTTCCCTTATGCTCTCCCTGAAACTCTGTACAACCTCTGGTTCTTTCAGTTTATCCAGGTTCCATCTCCTTAAATTCCCACCTTTTTGCAGTTTCTTCAGTTTAAATCTACAGTTCATAACCAATAGATTGTGGTCAGAGTCCACATCTGCCCCTGGAAATGTCTTACAATTTAAAACCTGGTTCCTAAATCTCTGTCTTACCATTATATAATCTATCTGATACCTTTTAGTATCTCCAGGGTTCTTCCATGTATACAACCTTCTATCATGATTCTTAAACCAAGTGTTAGCTATAATTAAGTTGTGTTCTGTGCAAAATTCTACCAGGCGGCTTCCTCTTTCATTTCTTAGCCCCAATCCATATTCACCCACTATGTTTCCTTCTCTCTCTTTTCCTACTCTCGAATTCCAGTCACCCATGACTATTAAATTTTCGTCTCGCTTCACTACCTGAATAATTTCTTTTATCTCATCATATATTTCATCAATTTCTTAATCATCTGCAGAGCTAGTTGGCATATAAACTTGTACTACTGTAGTAGGCATGGGCTTCGTGTCTATCTTGGGCACAATAATGCGTTCACAATGCTGTTGGTAGCAGCTTACCCGCACTCCTATTTTTTATTCATTATTAAACCTACTCCTGCATTACCCCTATTTGATTATATACTTCGTATATATTTTTGGGCTTAAAAAAAAAAAAGACAGCAAACACGAACAAAATGATCAGTCACTTGCACATCCCTTGAAGCAACATACAGTTTGTGTATATGCAAGAATCTACTTGAATATGCATTCTGAAAACTATTTTGCCACTGAAGTTGTAATATTAAGATTTTATGAAATTTCCGTATAGGCATGTTAAGTGTATGATCCAGACACCAGGCAAATGACGAAGAAAGCAAAATCACTCACAAGTCGTCGTATGAGAACATAGTTGGCTAGGTGCAAACATGTTGGCTTCAACAGCTGGAGTGATTGTCCTCTTAACAAACTCTGTTAAGCCTTGGATATCTTTAGGATCTGAGCTGCATCAGACAGTTGGTGAAATAAATTCAAAATGTACTATCCTGCCTACTCATGCTGATCTCCGTTCGTACTTCTGGACTTATCAGACGTGGACAAAAGGTATTACCCGCTGTCGCGTTTCCTAATACTGGAAACGTGCCAGAAGAGATAGTTCAAAGATAGGATAAATGTAATAGAAAATTATTTGATTAAATAGAATTTAATAGCGAATTTATTCGAAAGTGTATGGCATTACTGTCAGGTATTGCTTAGTGATCACTAAGCGATACTGTTTCATTTTTTCTGCCACTATATTGTGATTATTTTATCGCGCCTACTGAACACACACAGTCCAGTCACATTAATGCGACCACTGCCTTTGTTCGAAGTCAATGTTCAATAACCACTCACAGACACCTGGTGGCAGCACTAGCAGTGGGGGGCATACAAAGCGTGTTTCGGGGACACTTGCAATAATGTAGTCGTTGTCGTAATGCGGAAACGAATCGATTTGTCTGAAGTGGAAAATGGCATGATCATTTTCGGGTTAAGGGTGGAAGCATTTCCGGAACGTCTAAGCTTGTGAACTATTCGTATGCGGCGTGGTTAAATAATACCATGCATGGTAAAACGACGCTATCCAGAACCGGCACAGAGGCAACTGTGGTGCACCAGAGGCCATGGATGATAGGAGTGAACGACGGGTGCAGAGATACACTCCTGGAAATGGAAAAAAGAACACATTGACACCGGTGTGTCAGACCCACCATACTTGCTCCGGACACTGCGAGAGGGCTGTACAAGCAATGATCACACGCACGGCACAGCGGACACACCAGGAACCGCGGTGTTGGCCGTCGAATGGCGCTAGCTGCGCAGCATTTGTGCACCGCCGCCGTCAGTGTCAGCCAGTTTACCGTGGCATACGGAGCTCCATCGCAGTCTTTAAAACTGGTAGCATGCCGCGACAGCGTGGACGTGAACCGTATGTGCAGTTGACGGACTTTGAGCGAGGGCGTATAGTGGGCATGCGGGAGGCCGGGTGGACGTACCGCCGAATTGCTCAACACGTGGGGCGTGAGGTCTCCACAGTACATCGATGTTGTCGCCAGTGGTCGGCGGAAGGTGCACGTGCCCGTCGACCTGGGACCGGACCGCAGCGACGCACGGATGCACGCCAAGACCGTAGGATCCTACGCAGTGCCGTAGGGGACCGCACCGCCACTTCCCAGCAAATTAGGGACACTGTTGCTCCTGGGGTATCGGCGAGGACCATTCACAACCGTCTCCATGAAGCTGGGCTACGGTCCCGCACACCGTTAGGCCGTCTTCCGCTCACGCCCCAACATCGTGCAGCCCGCCTCCAGTGATGTCGCGACAGGCGTGAATGGAGGGACGAATGGAGACGTGTCGTCTTCAGCGATGAGAGTCGCTTCTGCCTTGGTGCCAATGATGGTCGTATGCGTGTTTGGCGCCGTGTAGGTGAGCGCCACAATCAGGACTGCATACGACCGAGGCACACAGGGCCAACACCCGGCATCATGGTGTGGGGAGCGATCTCCTACACTGGCCGTACACCACTGGTGATCGTCGAGGGGACACTGAATAGTGCACGGTACATCCAAACCGTCATCGAACCCATCGTTCTACCATTCCTAGACCGGCAAGGGAACTTGCTGTTCCAACAGGACAATGCACGTCCGCATGTATCCCGTGCCACCCAACGTGCTCTAGAAGGTGTAAGTCAACTACCCTGGCCAGCAAGATCTCCAGATCTATCCCCCATTGAGCATGTTTGGGACTGGATGAAGCGTCGTCTCACGCGGTCCGCACGTCCGGCACGAACGCTGGTCCAACTGAGGCGCCAGGTGGAAATGGCATGGCAAGCCGTTCCACAGGACTACATCGAGCATCTCTACGATCGTCTCCATGGGAGAATAGCAGCCTGCATTGCTGCGAAAGGTGGATATACACTGTACTAGTGCCGACATTGTGCATGCTCTGTTGCCTGTGTCTATGTGCCTGTGGTTCTGTCAGTGTGATCATGTGATGTATCTGACCCCAGGAATGTGTCAATAAAGTTTCCCCTTCCTGGGACAATGAATTCACGGTGTTCTTATTTCAATTTCCAGGAGTGTATGTACGGGCAAACAGACACGCAACTGTTGTGCAACTGAACGACCAGATCAAGCAAGGGCTACCAACAGTGTCTCCTCAACAACTGTTCAGTAAACGTTGCTGCTTATGGGCTCCGTGTCAGGCGTCTGTTTCACACACGCATGCTGACTGCTATTCATCAGCGTCAGAGTCTGGAATTTGCCCTCCAGTACTGCAACTGAACGTACAGTGAGTGACAACAGGTGGCCTTTTCAGATTAAACTGTTTTTTGCTCCATCAGAGAGAAGACCGTTGGCGTGCTCAGCGTGAAACGTCTGAAAGCAAACACCAACAATTGTCACAAGGTTCCAGGCTGAAAGAGGGAGTGTTATATCTGGAAAATATTTTAGTGGCATTCCCTGGGTGATGTCGTCACCCTGGAAGGCACAGTCGATCAACACAAGTACCCAACTATCTTTGAAGACCATGTGCACCCCTACATGAAGTTTGTTTTTCCTCGGTGTGATGGTATCTAAAAGCAGGGTAATGCAACGTGTCACACAAAAAAATGGTTCAAATGGTTCTGTGCACTATGGGACTTAACGTCTGAGGTCATCAGTCTCCTAGAACTTAGAACTACTTAAACCTAACTAACCTAAGGACATCACGCACATCCATGCTCGAGGCAGGATTCGAACCCGCGAACGTAGCGGTCGCGCGGTTCCAGACTGAAGCGCCTAGAACCGCTCGGCCACAACAGCCAACCGTGTCACACAGCTCGCAGTACACATTCGTGGTTTCAAGAGTACCAGGACGAGTTTACCGTACTTTCCTGGCACCACACTCCCCGGATTTAAACCCAACAGAGAATCCGTTGTACCACCGCGATCGGGCTGTTCGTATCATACATCCTCATCCGAGACACCTAGTGCTAGTGGGCACAGCAGAGGAGTCGGCATGGCTCTGCATTCCTGTCGGTATCTTCCAGAGCTTCATTGGCTCTGTTACTGCACGTCTCGCAGTGGTCTGCACCTCAAGACCGTGGTTATTCAGGCTTTTGACAGGTGGTCACATTAATGTGACTTCAAAGTGTACTTGGCTAAGGAGGTAAGTTTTTCGTTTTTGTCACGGGAAACGTGCACTCTAGCTGTGGGCTCCGGGTCCTGTTACTTGGCACGGGGCAGTCAGTGAATCTCATTAGGAGAGGCGAGACTCTCCTGCGAGGAAGGCTGCTTTTTTTTTTTTATCCTGCTCCATGCCTTTGTGTGCAAAGGGCGCCTATCCTTCCTGACAGAGGATGCCGTGCCGACACTGCCGTCCCCAAGAATAACTGAGAGTGACATTTCTGGGTTTTCTGCAGGAACATCAAAGGACGAGATACTGCGACGCCGCTCAAGCTATGTGAAAACGTCGGTTCCTTTCGCTCCAAAAATTATGATGTATGCAATCGAATGTGACGCTCCCACCACTGTGCTTGCACGAAGAAGCCGATCAATCGAGACACTGCACCAGATTGGTAACAGCCTCATGTTTGTTAAGGTGTGTTCTTTAATCGAAGAGATGGACGTTTTTGCTGTATTCCCCCGTTTTTTCGTGAAATAAGCGATGTTCCCTTCCGTCACATTGGCAACAACAATAAGGCACTCCCTCCACTTTACTGATTTTGAGGAAATGAAACTGTTGCATTCAATGGTATCATGATCTATATTCTGAGCACGTCTCTACTTCCTTGCTCTGGTACATAATTTGAGTTCCCAATTTGACTTTTAATAGTGGTTTTGTCTGTTGGCGACCCGCTATTAACAAATACAATCTGTTAAACACTACTGGCCATTGAAATTGCTACACCAAGAAGAAATGCAAATGATAAACGGATATTCATTGGACAAACATTTTATACTAGAACTGACATGTGATTACATTTTCACGCAATTTGGGTGCGTAGATCCTGAGAAATCAGTACCCAGAACAACCACCTCTGGCCATAATAACGGCCTTGATACGCCTGGGCATTGAGTCAAACAGAGCTTGGATGGCGTGTACAGGTACAGCTGCCTATGCAGCTTCAACACAATACCACAGTTCATCACGAGTGGTGACTGGCGAACTGTGACGAGCCAGTTGCTCGGCCACTATTTACCAGACGTTTTCAATTGGTGAGAGATCTGGAGAATGTGCTGGCTAGGGCAGCAGTCGAACATTTTCTGTATCCAGAAAGGCCCGTACAGGACCTGCAACATACAGTCTTGCATTATCCTGCTGAAATGTAGGGTTTCTCATGGTTCGAATGAAGGGTAGAACCACGGGTCGTAACACATCTGAAATGTAACGTCCACTGTTCAAAGTGCAGTCAAGGCGAAGAGGTGACCGAGAAGTGTAACCAATGGCAGCCCATATCATCACGCCGGCCCATACGCCAGTACGGCGATGACAATATACCCTTCCAATGTGCGTTCACCGCGGTGTCGCCAAACACGGATGCGACCATCATGATGCTGTAAACAGAACCTGGATTCATCCGAAAAAATGACGTTTTGCCATTCGTTCACCCACGTTCGTCGTTGAGTACACCATAGCAGGCGCTCCTGTCTGTGATGCAGCCATGGTCTGATAGTCCATGCTGCTGCAAACGTCATCGAACTGTTCGTACAGATGCTTGTTGTCTTGCAAACTTCCCCATCTGTTGACTCAGGGATCGAGACGTGGCTACACGATCCGTTACGGCCATACGAATAAGATGCCTGTCGTCTCGACTCCTAGTGATACGAGGCCGTTGGGATCCAGCACGGCGTTCCGTATTACCCTCCTGAACCCACCGATTCCAAATTCTGCCAACAGTCATTGGATCTCGACCAACGCGAACAACAATGTCGAGATACGATAAACCGCAATCGCGATATGCTAGAATCCGACCTTTATCGATGTCGGAGACGTGATGGTACGCATTTCTCCTCTTTACACGAGGCATCACAACAACGTTTCACCAGGCAACGCCGATCAACTGCTGTTTGTGTATGAGAAATCGGTTGGAAACTTTCCTCATGTCAGTGGGTTGTAGGTGTCGCCACCGGCGCCAACCTGATGTGAATGCTCTGAAAAGCTAATAATTTGCATATCACAGCATCTTCTTTCTGTCGGTTAAATTTCGCGCCCGTAGCACGTCATCTTCGTGGTGTAGCAATTTTAATGGCCAGTAGTGTACATCTAAATCTATCTTTCTTATTGTGACGGTGTTTTCGTTGTCCACATTCGCCAAACTTAACGATAGGTTAACTTAACGATAGGTTACTTATTCCTCGCCGGCCGCGGTGGTCTAGTGGTTCTAGGCGCTCAGTCCGGAGCCGCGCGACTGCTACGGTCACAGGTTCGAATCCTGCCTCGGGCATGGGTGTGTGTGATGTCCTTAGGTTAGTTAGGTTTAAGTAGTTCTAAGTTCTAGGGGAATGATGACCATAGATGTTAAGCCCATAGTGCTCAGAGCCATTTGAACCATTTTTTTGCAGGCCATCACCGTCCGGTGCAGGTTGTAAAGTCCAGTACAAAGGTTAACGAAGGAGAGTTCGCCCCATCGTGGTTAGAAAAGAGAAAATTACACTTGATTAGTTGCAGCTGGAAAGGATTAAGCAATTACAGAAAGCAAGGTTGATACGGAAAATCTCCGCTAAAGTTGCGCCTAACTCGCTAGTAATGAAGTCCGTATCTCCGTCCGGCTCCTGCAGCTTTCTGTGAGCTCTCCCCCTGTAAGTGGAAAGTCGGGGTCAGCGATAACGAAATCGTGACATTGCATTGAGCTTCGTTCGCTGTCGTCCTTGCGGG
This sequence comes from Schistocerca cancellata, assembly GCF_023864275.1. NCBI lineage: Eukaryota > Metazoa > Arthropoda > Insecta > Orthoptera > Acrididae > Schistocerca > Schistocerca cancellata. The sequence continues at coordinate 718,952,897 of NC_064630.1, forward strand.
GCTTATGCATCCTCTCTTGCCCTTTTGCCACGAGAGTCAGCCATTCCTGTGTCTGCGTAGAGTTTGATGCGGCGATGTTTATGTTTCAAATGATATATCATAGAGGATTAAGCTTCAACTAGTCCTTTGACGTGGCGATAAACAACGCGGATAGAGTTCTGCGAATTCATTCTGGTTCTGGGTGTGTAGTCGCAAGATTTTCACGTTTGGTGTTCAGTGATGAGGTTACCTTTCCCTTAGGGGATCTGATCAAAAGTATGCGGACATCCTTCTCATCCCAGAAGTGTTCCATTTGGTTCAGTTCGGAACACTGGGTAGACCAGTCCACTTCAGGAATTTTATTGTCTACAAATAACTGCCTCACAGATGACACTTGATGACAGGGTGCATTGTTATGCTGCGACAAACAGTAATCGTTTCCGAACTTTTCTTCTCCCGTACCCCGTACACGATGCAGTAAAAAAAGTTTTCATATTCTTGTGAATTTAGCTTCTTCTTAAACTCAGTTTGAATATCAAACCCGTAAACTCTAAAAACATCCACATACTGTAACACAGCCTCCTCCATACTTCACTGCTCCACTAACAACATTCATGAGCGCAGGCAGTCCGCGGCTCGTGGTCTCGCTTCCCGTGCACGAGGTCCCGGGTTCGATTCCCGGCGGCGTCAGGGATTTTCTTTGCCTCGAGATGACTGGGTGTTGTGTGTCTTTCATCATCATTTCATCCCACATTCACTAGCAAGTTGCCGGAGTGAAGTTAAGGGGCTCCGGAAAGGCTCAAAATCATGAAAAGTTCAAATTTTACTTTTTTGCGTTTTCTGAATCTGCAGACTATTACCTTTTAATAGATATATAATTTATTCAATTCCGAAGAGTATAACTATTTTTAAATTTTTTTTGAAATGTGTTCTACATGGGCGTGACCCACTGTGGCGCTGTTAAACTGCTGTCAAATGGTGTTATTATTAACGTCCGTGTTCATCAGGTACATAATGGAGGTGATAAAACCTATTTTCAGAGACTTAGCAGCACCTGAACTGTTGAAAAAGTGTATTCACGGAAAACTCAAAACCCCAATGAAAGTGTAGATAGTGTTATATGGTCGAGAATCCCCAAGACTGTATTTGTTGGAATAGAAACACTTCACTTTGGTGTGTATGATGCTGTTGCGACTTTCAATGATGGCAATATTGTAAGGTGCAAGGTATTTAGAAATATGGGAATGGAGATAGGTTCTAACATGGTACGAGCGATGCTTGCTTTAGACAAGGAACGCCTTCGGGCTGCAGACAGGGCTGTAAAGAGTCTAGAAATACAAGCAAGAGTAAACAGGAGGAGGAACAAGAGGAAGCTGGAGGAGGAGTTTGCAGAGGATGAAGATAATCCATCCTATGGACCTGGAATGCACTAAAAAGTTGATCCAATCTTTGTCGCTCGATTCCCAAAACTTTTATTTTCTCATACTAATTACGTGTTTTCTAAGGATCTTCCAAACATATTTGTTTCAAACTTTCAGTAAATGTTACACAGTACCTTCTGCATAATTTAACACAGCCTTTTCCAAAAAACTGTATATTTTTGAATATATAAATAAAAAATTGCAAAAAATGTTGTGAATTTTCATTACAATTGAAAAAAAATCATCTTTAATAACTGAACTAAAATTTTGTAAAATCCATGTGTTAAGTTGTAGCCCATATTCCAATAAATAATCTGTAAAAAGTTCAACTTCCTACCTCAAATACTTTGTGAGGAAAGATGTAATTTATAAGCGTTATTTTAACAACATTGCAAGTATAGGGCGTTCCGGAGCCCCTTAAAGAACTTGCAGAGCGGTGGCCGAACCCCCCCCCCCCCCTCGCGCGAGGGGTCTCCCGGCCACCAATGCCATATGCTCATTATTATTATTAACGCAGGTCAGGTAAATGTCTCCAAGCTTTCGTGAAACCCAAACCCTTCAACATGATTATAAAAGGGTATTGCGCGATTCATTACTCCAGATATGTGGCTTCTTATAGACCAGTGTTGCTCTTCACACCACCACATGCGCTGCTTAGCATTGTTAACAGAAGTGTGTGATCTACGATGAGCTGCTCGCTCGCTCTGCTGGTAGACTCTGGAGCTGACATGTGATTCCTTCCACAGATTTCTTGTTATTTTTTACAAGAAACCACGCCAATGCACTACAGTCCCAGTCCATCAGTCCAACAGCCTGGTGGGGTTTGCTGACGGTTGTTCCTTTGCGTTTTCACTTCACGAACACATCAGAAAAATCGACTTGGGCAGTTTTAGAAGGGTTGAAATGTTCATGAAGGATTAGTTGCTCATGTGACATCCGAGGACTAGCCCACATTCGAAGTCACCGATCTCTCCTGAGGGAACCATGTTGCTGCTACTGCTTTTCAGCTAACAACACTATACTCCCCGCCTCCTTTAATAGAGGCGGGTCAGCCTTACGTGGCACCTAGTGGTCAGTTCCGCGTTTCGTAGCGGTTACTTCTGATTCGTGTAAGTGAAACAGTGACATAGCCCCTCGTAAGAATATGAGATAAATAGGAGCTAAGTAACACAGCGCAGCGCGAGCATCACCAGTGAAAGCAGTAATCCCCAGTGGAGAACACAGAATTTTTGTGAAAATTAAATGAAAATTTTGATACTAATCGTAACTACTAGATTATAGAAATTTGTTTTTGCATGCAGGTGAAAGATATACCTTCAGGGAATCAGATGACTCGTTTGAAAAATGGCTCTGAGCACTATGGGACCCAACATCTATGGGCATTAGTCCCCTAGAACTTAGAACTACTTAAATCTAACTAACCTAAGGACAGCACACAACACCCAGCCATCACGAGGCAGAGAAAAACCCCGACCCCGCCGGGTATCGAACCCGGGAACCCGGGCGTGGGAAGCGAGAACGCTACCGCACGACCACGAGATGAACTCGTTTGAAACTAATAGGTTTGTAGCCCAAAGCGCAAGTTAGAATCACCCTATTTTTTTCTTTTTATTTATGCAGTCTCGCGAATGAAGCACTCTGCATTCCTAGATCGATATGTTCCAGACAAAAATGTGAGTGGCAGATGCGCGTTTGACTGTTTAAGTGTGTAGTAAAGTCGATCACCAGCTCGACATCTGCATTATATCTACCTAAAACTGAGCACCATCACTTTTATATTAATACGTTTTAGTATCTAGATGAGCAGGACAGTTACTGTAATGATCCACATAGAGGCACGGACTTGTACTCTGATAGTTACCTAGCTGGTGATGAGGTAGTGGAAGATGTAACTGGGAATTTTTTTCCCTCGCATAAGAGAAAATATGTTAACAGAGTACAGTTGTTCCTTGCACGACATATGCAGTATGCCTACAGGTATTGGACAAGAATGTGGAAACGTTGTGAGAAATTCAAGCTTGCTGGCCGGTGTAGCGAGCGGTTCTAGATGCTTCAGTCTGCGACCGCGCGATCGCTGTGCTCAGAGCCATCTGAACCATTCTGAAATGCATGCTTGAACGCAGATGCAAGCGCTAGCAAATTCTGCAGGTTGCACTGTTGTATTTGACAACGAACTACACCTGTGCGATGTTCTCAATACGTTGCAAGTGTCAACCGTGGTCAGAACAGTATTTTGTGTAGTCTTGAGTGCAGTACCTCGGAGATAAGTGAGTTTGAACTGGGGCAAATTGTTGGTGCGCTCCCGTAACCAAGAGAGCTGGAGTGTTTGGTATTTCAAAAGGGACCGTGTCGAAGATTTTATCGTTTACAGGAGAAGCATCATCCGCTAACTCACAATGCAAACGAAAGTGTGTTGAGTGATCCTGACAGACAGTCATTCAGGAGGATTGTGGCGAAAAAAAATAAATTCACCGCAGAGGTGAATGTCGCACTCGCAAATTCCGTCAGCACCAAAATAACACGAAGGGTGCTTCATAAGAAGGGAATTGCAGGACGAGATGGAATTGCAGGATCATTCATCAGTGATGCAATTCCCGTAACAGGGAAACTTGGTGGAGAAGACTGGACTAAGGAGCAATGGAAGAGAGTAATTTCGCAGGCTGAGACTTGTTTAACGCCGATTCCAACTTCTGGACGAGTTTACGTCCTTTGAGTAAAGCAAGGCGAAGGTTGGGTAATGACGTGGGGAGCCATAATGTAGAATCAATGGGCCCCATAATAATCCTGCAAGGTCGCACTAGAGCTGAGGATTAAGTGACCATTTCGGATTGATCAGGTCAGTCGCATGGTACAATGTTCGTTTCCCAGCGATGATGCTATGTCTTCGCTCAAGAGCACCAGGATGATGTCTTCCATCTCCCCTAGCTACCACAGTAACCAGATCTGAATGTCATTCAGCTTTCGCGGTCTAGTTTGGATAGAAAACGGCGTGACTGTTATCCACCTCCATCACCATTACTTGAAATCGTCACTATCTCGAAGAAAGAATGGTATAAGATTCCTTCGAAAATCATACAGGACCGCGTATTTATTAATTTCGGGACGATTAAAAACTGTTTTTAACGCCATCGTGTTTCATACAGCGTATTAGGTATGTTAATGTATTGTTCACGTGTGTTAGCAGGACAGACTGTCGTAGAATTATCACAGTAGGCTGGGAATGGAGCAGATGGGGTCCCAATTGAGAATACTTTGGAGGTGGCTTCTAGTTGCGGAATTCGCCTGATAACTAACAGAAACCTCACTAAAACTTTGCTCGGAACCAATGGATGGGGACTATTTTAATTAATTTGTGGGCACTGAAGATTACTATCGCTCCCAGAAAAAAAAATTTAAAAAAAATTAACACCGTCACGATCATGAGCAGCTTATGCAGTTGCAGGAAGCCGGAGTGGCAGCAAGACTTCTCTGGGTACGCACCGTAAAATGAAAGAAGTGATGGAAATCTTGAAGCAGCTAAACGATGACGGCTACAGGCTCCCAATGGCCTGGGTCTCAACGATTCCGGTTCAGCGAGCAGTGAGTGGTTTCGAGCAGCGACCTCAACACCGTTGTGTTCGAAGCAAACAGCACAGGCTGAACTGAGGTCGGATTTCAGCTGCTCTCTTTTCTAGTGTATATGCCGTCGTATGGTGCCTGGTGTTTCTACGATTTGACAAGTTCATTTCATTTATCTTTATGGTCGGATGCCCTTCCAACCTCACCAGTCGTCACTTAACCTAAGGGAGGGAAGTTGTGTATGCATCTGCCTCTGAATCGTGTCAAGTGTCCCTATGTTAAGGAATTTCAACTGTTAGAATATCGTTTTCACTGAGGAGGGACTGGGAACCCGCCGAATATTCACTTAAAAGAGCGTTGAAAACCGCATAAAAATCACTCATAGCTTGGGCTGTGCGCTACATCACAGTCGCCGATCCGCCGAGCGGACTCAAGGCAGTTCTGGAGTACCTTCCTATCTCGCAAACTAGCGTCCTGCACGGTAAGCTAAATTAACAGGTCACATTTACGCGACGACCAGCAAGAAAACACGGTACCCATAAACCTGTGAGAGATTTGGAGAGGGATACCATATACCAACACGTTACAGACCCGCTAATAACCTCCCACATATACCCTCCCTCTGTTGTACAACCGACTAGTGGTATTTTCAAGTCAGTAACAGCTTACAAGATTGAGGCCGGAGGCCTTACGACACCAACAGAGACACTGTCTTGAGACGTTTCCATACCCGCAAACAACAGGTTATGCTCCGAGGAAAGTCTTCGACACACTGCAGAAACGTGGATTGCATTAATATTTTATAATTCAATATTATGAATTGGCAGCACACGCAGAAAGAACCTAATGAAATACTCGGTTTCCGACGCAAAAGGGAAGTCTACCAGGAATTGAATATAAAGTGCTAAAACAACTGCGTCAGGGGCCATGGAAAGGAAATGGCCTGTTTTATGGCGATCGATGAATGGATTGGCTTCTCCACCGCGAAAACGCTCGCTGTTATATTACATTGAGTGTCTGCCGGTTCTTACTCGAAAATAATGTGACAGCAACTACACTTCCATTCTACTCACCACATTTGGCTGCCTGTGACCTCTTTCTTTCTTTTTCCGTGGATTGAAAATGGTCCTAAAGGCAACTATATTCCGGAAACAGAAGAGGAGGAACAAAAATTACCTGACACGAGGCCCTAAAGCAGAAAAAGTACCAGGGCTTGAATCGTTTAACAGACGTGACGTGTTCGCCTATTGGATATTTCAGATGTGTGACGTGTACTGCAGAGTCATGGGTAAATCATATTACATTGGTTATCAGGACCAGGAATCATCGTAAGATAAGTGATTCCGAATCTGTCTCAGTATGGGTCAAAGGTGTCGATAACTGTAAAAAAATAAAAATTGTAGGTGATCTCACACATTACTATGGAAATTAAATGTCTTCCGTATACCTCATCCCCACCAAAAAAAAAAAAAAAAAAAAAAAAAAAAAAAAAAAAAAAAAAAAAACTACCCATTGATCTTGCCAAAGGCCGAGAAGCGATTCTTTCTGGTGTTGTAGCTCTCTAGGGCATTCTGGGATGTGTGAGTCTGTCTCAGTGATTACGTAACCGCTCATCCCTCTGTGTTTACAAACAGACACCTGAATCGGAACTTTCGAAAGCAATTCTAATGTCTCTGACCATTCCGCGTGAATAACAGTTGGTTATCTGGTTAAAAATCAATAGTGGAAATTAACAGGAAAACCCGTTACCACAATCCTCTCTGTTCTCAGGAAACAAACTTTATTTAATTTCGCGTTTACTTCAAGGTATTGGGAATTCGATTTCTTGTTACTGGACGTGGAGAAGAAGACAGAAACGAAAAGTACGACGGATTTAGTAAAATTTTCAGTCCAGTAACGTGTGGTAAGAAATTAGGTGCTGTGTAAATGCACACAGCTTTAGAGCATGTAATTCGTTAGATAATGTTTTTGTAGATATGACGGGTGATGGAAGTTGTAATGTTTAACTTCTAAGTGGCTTTAATGGATGGGTAGCGCAACAGAACTTGCGTTCACTTTTCACATCTTCAGTTCCTAGCAAGGTGTATGACGACAAAAGCGTTAAATTTTAGACATAAAAATAAATTTGCTAAAACCAAAGAGACGTTAACTGGATGGTCAAAGAATTCAATCGTACCTTCCTTATCTTACTCCTTGGCCCTACAGCTGGTAGGGCTTTGGCCTCTCTGACGAGCGCAGCCCAGTCTTGACGATCTCCTGCTCATTTCCCCCATCTTCTTACTCCCATTGTTCTCCATGTTCCTCCAGCCATAGCTTCTGTGGTCTCCCTTTGAACCTTCCACCACTTGGAGTTCCTCAACCACCTTAATACGTTGCTCTTCATTTCAGAAACTTGTGTAACCGTATAGTCCTTCCAATTTCTTGTTTTTCTGTGTTCTCCACTACCCTGCCTCATTCAGTGCTCCAAAAATCCTTACAACTGTTAGGTAGACGGTCACCTTCGATTTTCTACTCAGACTACATAATTGTCAAAGCTTGATCTGTGCCCACTAAGATCTGTTCCCTGGAGTGATGCTTACTTTTATTTCTTCACTTATGATTATCATCAAGTTAGTAGGAAAAAGCTGTATCAGACCCTAATGGATATATGTGTGGCTGGAGTGAAGAGTTTTTAGCAAACAGAACACAGCATGTTGTTCTCAATGGAGAGACGTCTACAGACGTTAAAGTAACGTCTGGCGTGCCACAGGGGAGTGTTGCGGGACCATTGCTTTTCATAATATATATAAATGTCCTAGTAGATAGTGTCAGAAGTTCCATGCGGCTTTTCGCAGATGATGCTGTGGTATACAGAGAAGTTGTAGCATTAGAAAATTGCAGCGAAATGCAGGAAGATCTGCAGCGGATAGGCACTTGGTGCAGGGAGTGGCAACTGACCCTTAACATAGACAATAGCAGATTCGAATCCTGCCTCGGGCATGGATGTGTGTGATGTCCTTGGGTTAGTTAGGTTTAAGTAGTTCCAAGTTCTGGGGGACTGATGACCTCAGAATTTAAGTCCCATAGTGCTCAGAGCCATTTGAACCATTTGCAAACAGTAAAATTCTGAGGCGATGGTGTTATGGTGTGGTCGTGTTTTTCATGGAGGGGGCTTGCACCCCTTATTGTTTTGTATGGCACTATCACAGCACAGGCCTACATTGATGTTTTAAGCACCTTCTTGCTTCCCACTGTTGAAGAGCTATTCGGAGAGAGCGATTACAGCTTTCAACACGATCGAGCACCTGTTCATAATGCACGGCCTGTGGCGGGGTGGTTACACGACAATAACATCCCTCTAATGGACTTGCCTGCACAGGGTCCTGACCTGAATCCTACAGAACACCGTTGGGATGTTTTGGAATGCGACGTCGTGCCAGGTCTCACCGACCGACATCGATACCTCACCTCAGTGCAGCACTCCGTGAAGAATGGACTGCCATTCCCCAAGAAACCTTCCAGCACTTGATGCCTGCGACAGTGGCAGCTGTCATAAAGGCAAGGGGAGGGCCAACACCATACTGAATTCCAGCATTACCGATGGAGGGCGCCACGAACTTGTATGTCATTTTCAGCCAGGTTTCCGGGTACGTTTGCTCACGTAGTGTATATCCAGTTCCCATACTCACTCAGCAATGGCGAATCATTGGCAAATTCGCTAGGTTGCAGATAAACCTGACAATTTTGCTTTGAAAGGGGTCGAATTGTCAGCTGCAAAAGTCACTTCGAGAGTACATGTGAGGAGTGTTATAGGGTCCTTCCTGTTGTCTACGAAGAACTGTTGGATAACGCCATAAATTGTGCGACGCTCGTCACCGATAATCTGTCTTATTCAGCAAAGCTGCAACGCAAGGTAATTGTAGCGAAGCGCAGGGAGACCGCCAAAAGACCAAAACGTTTTGAAGGCACCTGCAGTTGGTCCTCAATACAAATAAACGTGACGTTTTAAGCACAAGTACATGGAAAGAACCATTACTACTCGGTTACAATGCTGGCGAAAAGTTACTAGAAATGGTAACAATCATAAAATATCAAGGATTAATGGCCTGAGCGGTGCGGAGTGGCCGCACCGTCTGAGGCGCCCTGCCACGGATTGCGCGGCCCCTCCCCCCGAAGTTCGAGTCCTCCCTCGGGCATGGGTGTGTGTGTTGTTCTTAGCATAACTTAGTTTAAGTAGTGTGTCAATCTAGGGACCGATGACCTCAGCAGTTGGGTCCCTTAGGAATTCACACACATTTGAAAAGTAATTGCCTGGAACGACATAAAGAGGAACGACCACATAAACTAGATGTAGGAAATATAAGTGCTAGACACTTTGTAAGAATTTTAAGCGAAGTTAATTCGTCCGATTCTTCAATACGGCTCGTCTGCCACTGATCTTTACCAGGGAGGATTAAAAGAATGGAATACCGACAACTCAAAGAAGGGTGAAACGTTTCATGGCGCATTCATTCGCGCGAGGGCTTTACAGAGATACTGCTGTAATTCTACTGGTACACGCTCCAAGAGATTCTTTGTGTATCACTGAGAGCTTTACTGTTAAAAACTTCCGAGATGGGAACTCCAAAGAGGGTAATAAAAAATTTTAATTCCCATGTTTTCTGGAATGGTCAGGACAAGAAAATTAGAAAAATTAGATCTTTTACAAACCTTGTTCCCACGCAAATACGGGAAAGGATGTAAATAGCATAATAGTAGTAAGACAGGTTCTGGTCTACTACACCCCGAAGGTAGCTTGTGGAGTATAAATGTAAATGGTCAGCTCAAGTGCTCGATTCCACACTTAAGGGGAGGTTCTTTTCCAGACCGATGAAAAAAACTGGAATTTTATTACATAATTTGTATCCCTGAAGTATGTTGTTAACGGCAGCTAAAGGATTTTTGGATAGTGAAAGTGTTTTAGAAGTTACAGCGCGCTGAATCGTATGCCAACCGAAACATAGGCAGCTGCAGGCGCTCGATGAAATGGTTCAGGAATCGATTCGAGCAATATTCGAATTTCTGTCCAATGAAGATTGACTTAAAAGACGTACCACCGTTACTAGTAAGCGTGCATTCGGAAACATCTGAAACTGTTGAAACAACAGCACATATAGTGGCAGGTGTATTCAACAAAGGTTTTTTTTATCTATTCCGAAGACGATGAAAGTGTTAGGAATCGTCAAAGGGACGACCAGCAAAAACTTCGCCGCGGAGTTATCTTACAGGAAACACGTGGCCACCACGGAGCAAGAAATGTCTCAGTTTATCCAAAGAGCTCGGATAGAAAAAATGAAGCACCAAATTCAGAACCACAGCATGTTTGTGGGATCGCAGATTAACATTATGTTTTGAAGCAACTTTTTGTTTATTACTCCAATCGTTAAACTTGTTTGCATCGAAACATTGTTTTTTCTGCGCAGGAAGCGCTCTAGAATTTCGACATATTAACGAATTCATTTTATATTTTAAATGAAAGACAATTAAATTTAGGGGATCTTTATGGAGAACTTTTGTTGCATTCGAAATTTAAATATTTTTCAACTATTGAACTTAGAAAAATGTGCCAAGAAATAGAAGTGTTTTTCAAAGAGCTGCCATTTTTAGATATTCTTCAAAACCCCATCGTGATATTCCTCAAACTTCATTTTAATTTAAGAATTTTATATTTTTAGGGCTTTCAGGAATAGCCACGAGTTTGTACAGAGCTTCGTGCAAACTAGGAGGCGCCGCGATGGTCATAATTTGGCATGGGCTGTAGCCGCATTTTTAATTTGTTATGAGATAAAAAATTGGCTTCATGCACGAGTATATGTATACTAGAGTTGCAAAACACCCATTTTAATAAAAACAATCCTCGTATGAAAAAAATTGAAACTTCATCCACTTCTCGTGCCTCTCGACCGGAACCTCTAGACTCATTTTGTTACCCGCCATTAAAATTTATTATTTACGTTATCGCAGAGCATCAAATGAACGGAATTAAAGCAACGTTCTGTTTGAACTGATTTTTCGACGAGTAAAATCCTGTTATACACCAGTAGTCAGTGCATCTCTCACGAAAAATGTTAGGGCGCCTATCTCAGTTAAGAATGTGGTCCACCATTATTTTTAAAGCACTGTTTTTCTCACAAATCCTTCTATTTGCCGTTATATAAGCCAATATATTAGCAACAGACATCCAAAGTTCGGTAGACCATTGCAAGACTGCAGCAGTCAGTGGTACCTCCAAGGTATGTTACACTGCAGCACGCAGAAAAAAGGAATATGATGTCACGAAACTACGAGCAAATACGAAACTGTGTTTAAACTAGATTGTCCACAATACGTTATCCAACCACAGTACATTATATTTGACGTGACGGCTCGTTCTATCTTTCGACACACATGTGGATGAGCAAACAATAACACCTCCCAATATGAAACGTTGCTTGTAAGTGTGTATCGTTTAATTTCGTCAGATTGTGTACTTACGTGTCCAGCACGATGAACAAAGCATAAAATAATTCGGCAAGATCTGTTTGAAAGATAATTACGCTGTTTGTGGAATCAAATTACATGACGATAGCGCTGCAGTGATAAACTGATCGTCGGACAACGTATTTTCTGAGCAATGGATGACAAGGCGCTTAGTACTACCGTAATGAACTAGAAGTACTCGACACTGTTCTTGCGCGAGCTAATTAATTTCTACTGAATGTTCCGCAGCATTACCAACACAGCATATTTCAAACTGTTACAAATTTTCAGGAAACTAATATCAACACCATTCTGCGGTGTAGAAATTTTCAAGTACCTGTTGATGCTGTTCACGAACTGTAATCCGGGAATTACGATGATCCGAAGACATCTAAATATGAAATAACAGTGTCATGAATTACTAATCTCTATTTATAATTTCAGAGCTATGAGTATCACAGCATGCATATGGAGCGATCAAAAAATTTCTGTTCGGAAGCCACACTAAAAACATGCTTACATGTCAGTGCTCATAAACCCGCACCGGCGTCACGCTGGGTTGCATATAAGATGCAGCGTCTCCCTCAGTCGGAAACTTCTTGATAGCCCCTCATATAGGCTCCGGTCACATTAATATGACCACCGCCTATGTCTGACGTCGAAGTGCAATATACTCATTGACGGCAGGTGGTCGCATTACCAGCGGAACGTAAATAAAGCGCGTCGGGGGACGCGGAAGAACAGCGCAGCCGTTGTCTTACTGCGGAATGACGTCCAAAAGGGCATGATCATGGCTTTGGGGCCAAGGGAAGATGCAGTTCCGAAACGACGAAGTCTGCACACTTTTCACGTGCCGCTGTGGTTAAAGTATACCCTACATGGGAAATGGCGCTATCCAGAACGAACGCTGAAGCAACTGTGGTGTTCCATGGACCATTTACGGTAGGGGCGAATGACGGCAAATACAAGTACAAATGTTGAGCGATTGTCCACCCGGGTGAACCAAGGGAAACCAAAAGTGTTTCCCCAGCGACCGTTCAGTGAACGTTTCTGCGTATGGGCCTCCGCATCAGGCACCCATGATCACTGCTGTTCATCAGATACGAAGGCTGGAATCTGCACGCCAGTGACGCAAATGGACGTCCACTGAGTGACGATAGGTGGCCTTTTCAGATGAGTCACGTTTCGTACCCTAACGGACAGATGGCCGTCACTGGTGTGTGGCATGAAATGTCTGAAAGCAAACAGCGTTCAACAATCGTCGGAAGGGTTCACGCAGGAGTGCATTCCCTAGGTAACCTCCTCATTCTGGAAGGCACAACGGATGATGCACCTATCCTTGGGGATCATGTCCACCACTACATACTTGGATGGACGGCATCTTCCAGCAGGACAATGCAACATGTCACACAGCTCGCAGCCTACGTGCGTGGCTCGAAGAGCCTCGCGATGAGTTTACTGTACTCCCCTGCTCACCAAACACCAGCGGATTTAAACGCAATCAGGAATCTATGGGCCCACCTCGATCGGGCTGTTCGCTACATGGATCCTCATCCGGGAAGCGTAGGGCTGCTGACAACAGCACTGGAGTCGCACGGTTCCATATCCGTGTCGGTATCTTCCAGAACTTTACTAACCCTCTTCCTGTACTTATCACAGTGGTCTGCGCTGCAAAATACACTCCTGGAAATTGAAATAAGAACACCGTGAATTCATTGTTCCAGGAAGGGGAAACTTTATTGACACATTCCTGGGGTCAGATACATCACATGATCACACTGACAGAACCACAGGCACATAGACACAGGCAACAGAGCATGCACAATGTCGGCACTAGTGCAGTGTATATCCACCTTTCGCAGCAATGCAGGCTGCTATTCTCCCATGGAGACGATCGTAGAGATGCTGGATGTAGTCCTGTGGAACGGCTTGCCATGCCATTTCCACCTGGCGCCTCAGTTGGACCAGCGTTCGTGCTGGACGTGCAGACCGCGTGAGACGACGCTTCATCGAGTCCCAAACATGCTCAATGGGGGACAGATCCGGAGATCTTGCTGGCCAGGGTAGTTGACTTATACCTTCTAGAGCACGTTGGGTGGCACGGGATACATGCGGACGTGCATTGTCCTGTTGGAACAGCACGTTCCCTTGCCGGTCTAGGAATGGTAGAACGATGGGTTCGATGACGGTTTGGATGTACCGTGCACTATTCAGTGTCCCCTCGACGATCACCAGTGGTGTACGGCCAGTGTAGGAGATCGCTCCCCACACCATGATGCCGGGTGTTGGCCCTGTGTGTCTCGGTCGTATGCAGTCCTGATTGTGGCGCTCACCTGCACGGCGCCAAACACGCATACGACCATCATTGGCACCAAGGCAGAAGCGACTCTCATCGCTGAAGACGACACGTCTCCATTCGTCCCTCCATTCACGCCTGTCGCAACACCACTGGAGGCGGGCTGCACGATGTTGGGGCGTGAGCGGAGACGGCCTAACGGTGTCCAGGACCGTAGCCCAGCTTCATGGAGACGGTTGCGAATGGTCCTCGCCGATACCCCAGGAGCAACAGTGTCCCTAATTTGCTGGGAAGTGGCGGTGCGGTCCCCTACGGCACTGCGTAGGATCCTACGGTCTTGGCGTGCATCCGTGCGTCGCTGCGGTCCGGTCCCAGGTCGACGGGCACGTGCACCTTCCGCCGACCACTGGCGACAACATCGATGTACTGTGGAGACCTCACGCCCCACGTGTTGAGCAATTCGGCGGTACGTCCACCCGGCCTCCCGCATGCCCACTATACGCCCTCGCTCAAAGTCCGTCAACTGCACATACGGTTCACGTCCACGCTGTCGCGGCATGCTACCAGTGTTAAAGACTGCGATGGAGCTCCGTATGCCACGGCAAACTGGCTGACACTGGCGGCGGCGGTGCACAAATGCTGCGCAGCTAGCGCCATTCGACGGCCAACACCGCGGTTCCTGGTGTGTCCGCTGTGCCGTGCATGTGATCATTGCTTGTACAGCCCTCTCGCAGTGTCCGGAGCAAGTATGGTGGGTCTGACACACCGGTGTCAATGTGTTCTTTTTTCCATTTCCAGGAGTGTATGATTATTCACGTTTCTGGCGGGGGGTTACATTAATGTGACTGGACAATGTGCATAAATTTAGATACGCAGTCTAGTAACCATACGTTGTTGAGATCACTGGTCACACACTCAAGACTTTCCATCTCCATTTTCACTTTCACCTTTTTGATTTGGATGTGCACTGGGCTAATGTTCCTTGACCTTTCTACGATTTATCTACACTTTCAACCATTTGTAGGTAACGCCTTGAAAACATGCAGTTTGCGATGCTCTCACTGTTGTTTTTATGGCTGTTGACAAGAAGCAAGGAAGAAAGAAGATTAAAATTTCCTCTTGTCAACGACGGGGCCATTAGAGACGTAGCACAAACTCGGCTTGGGGGAAGGAAGTAAGATGAAATTGACTTCCTCCTTGTGGAAAGAACTGTCTCGGTAGCTGACTTAACGGATCTAGGGAATCGATGGAAAATATAAAACTGTTTGGTCTATCTAGAGATTTCTAAACCGCTGTCCTCTTGAGTACGAGCCCAATGTCACTGCGACGCCACTCTATGTTCATGTTGAGAATACATTTCACTTCCGGCAATGTATTTAGTAGTGTCTTCCTTTTCGGAACCGTCTATCTGATGCATATTGTGAGGACGCAATTGCAGCTGACAATATTCTTAGTTTCCTGTGTGCATGGAAGAACTGACTAGTTATCACAGCCACAGAGAATGAAATTCTTATGACAGATGTGACGTCTCCTGGCAAGACATTCACAAAATCGTTGTAATATATGTGCAAAAAGAAACATTTATCTATATTATTATTATTATTATTTCATTTCTGTGTGAAGGGTTCTCGATTTTGTAGAATCTGTAAAAAAAAATCTTTTTTTCCATTTTTATGTTTGTGCAATAATTATGAATCTATATTTTGCAAATAACGTCTGTGGTCGGCGAGAGTACAAACCAAAGCAGACAATGATTATTAAAAAAGATAACAAAGATGGGTATTCAATTGCTTATAAATAGTGGAAGCGTCTTCTTGTAGCCGTTAATGTTCTAAGAGCCTGTAATGCTCGATTGAATGTTTGGTTAGCTTTCTTTTGTTACTTGTACGAGAAAGACGCTATTGGAGGCAGATGAATGAAAAAGGTGTGTACTTTAAATTTATGTTGATTTTTCAATACAGAAATTGTTAAAGATACTAATAATAATTTATTGCTAGCTTGCCTAGTATTTCATTCCACATTTTTAGCCGTTACCAGCATATTTAGAATTTTTCATGACGCAGAGCTGTGCAGCGATCGCGGGAGCCGCTGCCGCGGCAAATTCAAATTAAATCGAATGACAGCAGCTTGCCCACAATTAAGCGGGCGGATAACGGTACATTAAAATTATTTCTTTCAGCTTCCCGGAGACATCAGAGGTGAATGGTGGATTTTATTTCGTCATTTTCAGGTGGGCATGGGCAACTGCTATTACAATATCAGTGACGTAAATTATTTACGTAAATCAGAGCAATAAAATTTTGCTTGTGTGTTATCAAAGACTGCTGTGATGAAACCTGTTCTGGCTAGTAATACAAAATACAAATTTCAGTTTTAGTTTCATGCTCTCGTGTTTGTCGTGGCAATCAATAGTGTTCACATATTTAAAAAATCCATTGCAGCTTTTATGTTTAGCGAACATAGCATACTGTAACTTCTGTACGTGTAATAAGAGTAATTTTCAGTGCATTTCAGAGATGAAAGTAGTGAAGGACATGTTTAATTTCATAATTAGTTACAGTAATGATACCGTTTTCCATTTCTAAGAAGCCAGATCAGGGTTACATAAAAATTGTTTGCAAATTAAAGATCATACGTGCACAGCAGGAAATCTTTTAGTATTGTGCGAATCCCCACGTAATAGATGAAGGTGCACAAAGTTAAAATATTTTCAACTGTAGAAACTAATAGTGGGAATCGCATTTATTTCTGTTGAGCTCGCAACGATAAGCAATACACAGTTAATTAAAATATTATGCCACATAAACTGCATATAAAGTCAAAAGCGCGGTGGTGATTACGCGACACACAACAGACGATTATTGAAAAAGTTCCTAACATGAAGCACTAGTTGAAAACAAACTAAATATTGTGAGACCCAACCCGGTTTATTTGTTCATGACACACAGAAAATACAAGATACAGGTTCCCTGGTAGATGCAATTTTCCTTGACTTCCGAGAGGCGTTCGATACACTTACGCACTGTCGCCTGATAAACAAAGTAAGAGCCTACGGAATATCAGACCTGCTGTGTGGCTGGATCGAAGAGATTTTAGCAAACAAAACACAGCATGTTGTTCTCAATGGAGAGACGTCTACAGATGTTAAAGTAACCTCTTGCGTGCCACAGGGGAGTGTTATGGGACCATTGCTTTTCACAATATATATAAATGACCTAGTAGATAGTGTCGGATATCCATGTGGCTTTTCGCGGTTGATTCTATAGTATACAGAGAAGTTGCAGCATTAGAAAATTGCAGCGAAATGCAGGAAGATCTGCAGCGGATAAGCACTTGGTGCAGGGAGTGGCAACTGACCCTTAACATAGACAAATGTAATGTATTGCGAATACATAGAAAGAAGGATCCTTTATTGTATCATTATATGATAGCGGAACAAAGACTGGTAGCAGTTACTTCTGTAAAATATCTGGGAGTATGCGTGCGGAACGATTTGAAGTAGAATGATCATATAAAATTAATTGTTGGTAAGGCGGGTACCAGGTTGAGATTCATTGGGAGCGTCCTTAGAAAATGTAGTCCATCAACAAAGGAGGTGGCTTACAAAACACTCGTTCGACATATACCTTGAGTATTGCTCATCAGTGTGGGATCCGTACCAGGTCGGAGTGACGGAGGAGATAGAGAAGATCCAAAGAAGAGTGGCGCGTTTCGTCACAGGGTTATTTTGTAAGCGTGATAGCGTTACGGAGATGTTTAGCAAACTCCAGTGTCAGACTCTGCAAGAGAGGCGCTCTGCATCGCGGTGTAGCTTGCTGTCCAGGTTTCGAGAGGGTGCGTTTCTGGATGAGGAATCGAATATATTGCTTCCCCCCACTTATACCTCCCGAGGAGATCACTAATGTAAAATTAGAGAGATTCGAGCGCGCATGGAGGCTTTCCGGCAGTCGTTCTTCCCGCGAGCCATACGCGACTGGAACAGGAAAGGGAGGTAATGACAGTGGCACGTAAAGTGCCCTCCGCCACACACCGTTGGGTGGCTTGCGGACTATAAATGTAGATGTAGAGGTAGATGAACACACTTCGTTGAACGCTGTCAAGATGTGGTGGTGTGCTGTAAGGAGAAAGTGGTGGTATAGGATATCATCTTTACGAACACTAGCACAATTAATTTCGAGGATGCCAATAATAAAGTCCGGAAACTGGCATACTTCGTCGTAGAATGTACAGTCCGAGGAGAAGCAGCAGTGAATGCAGCATTTACACATACTGCAAGTGGTGAATACGAGCTGCGCTTACACTCTTAAACGACAGAGGTCGCTTACTGGACTCGCATTCGGGAGAACGACATTTCAAATCGGCGTCCAGCATCCAGATTTAGGCGGCGGACATGCCACCGCCGTCACCCCCGTCCACCTTCTCCAGTTTGCCGATGACACCGCCTTCCTAGCCCTTTCCCCCACCCTGCAGCGCTCCCAACACCTTCTCCAATCCCGGTTCACCGCTTGGTGCAACCAGTGGTTGCTCAAGGTCAATCCCTCCAAAACACAGGCGATCATTGTAGGCAAAAACCAACCCTTCCTTCCGCCTCCTTGATTTCTATATCACCATCTATGGCCGTCCTATCGCCCTCACTCCAACCCTTAAGTACCTTGGCGTCACCCTCGACCGTCGCCTCTCCTGGACTCCCCACCTCTGGACAATCCAAGCCAAGGCATGCTCCCGACTCAGTCTCCTCAAGCTCCTCTCCGGGCGTACGTGGGGTCTGGACCCCTCCACCATCCTCCACACCTATAAATCCCTCATCCGCCCTATCCTTCGTTACGCCCATCCGGCTTGGATCTCCGCCCCCCCCCCCCCTACCTTTTATAAATCCCTCCAAATCCTTGAATGCCATGCTCTCCGCCTCGCCTATCGCATACGTCTCCCCTCCCCCACGCGGATCCTGTACTATCTCATCCCCTTCCCCCACCTCCTCCTTTTCCTTGAAAGGATACGGATTCTGTACACCTCCCATAAACTCGATCCTCCTCAACCGCTAGTCTCCCCGATCCTCTCCCACCCCCGCCCGCTGTCGCGCCTGTATTCCCACGTCCCACCCGGTCTCCATGTCTCCACCCTCCTTACCCTCTCCCAAGGTGGCTCCCCCTCCCTGATGATGTCCTCCTCCCTTCCATCTACCCCTCCTATCAACCTTGACCCTGCCCCACCCCCCACTTCCGGTGACCTTTCCTTTAGGCACCCTCCCTCCCTGCGCTTCCCTTCTCTTTCCTTTTCCCCCGTCCCCTCCCTCCACCCCTCTTCCCACGTGCTTCCCCTCCCCCTTCCTCCGCCCCCTATCTCCCCTGCCCGTGGCATCTCTGCTCTCCCCTCTCCCTCTCCCACCCCCCCCCTCCTCCTCTCTTGGCAGGTCCCCAGACTCGCACACGCTCAGTGAACATTCGCGCGCCGGAGATCATCGCCATCTGTGTCTCTTGTGTGTGTCGTCGTTTTGTGTTTTTAGTGTCCGCCGTCACGCTTCTACGTTCACTTGTGCCGTCGGATTCACCAGTGTTCTGTGCGCCATGTCAACGTGTTTTCAGTGTCGTTATCGTCGAGTGTGAACGGCTCCATGTTTTTTGTGTATCTGTGACCACTCTTTTTTGCACGTCACTATGTTCATTCTGATTCACCATTCTGTGTTCTGTTATTGTCAACACTATGGCTGAAGAGCGGCGTAGCATGCCGCTGACAGCCTACCTGTTGTTTAGGTATTAAAATAACAATAAAGGGAAAAAAACCAGATTTAGGTATTCCGTGATTTATTTAAATCGTCCCAGGAAAATGATGGGAAGGTCCCCAAGAAGGTCAGATATCCTTCCACATCTTTTCGTAATCCGAGCTTGTACACCGTCTCCAATAACGTTACTGTCAACGGGACATTAAACTCTCCATTCCTTCTCCCTATGCTTACCCTCTTATGGCCACTTCGTGAAGAGAGACTAAGCACACATGAGGCACCGAATGGCTTTGGCGCTTGCGTGGACGACGCGCCAACTTAACTAGACTGTGTGCATAGGTTCTGCATCCAGATCAGTTTACAGAAATGCAGGGTGAATATTGCGTAAAGGCCTATAGCTCTGTTCTTTCGTTTCCGTCTCCGATTGAGCTTGCCATTCATACTGTTTTTTATCTGTATCTACTTTTTTCAACGATTGAAGTAATACCTATTCCAATTAGGCTATTCCTGTAAAAAAAATCGCACAGAACAGTATGTAAACTGTCCCAAAAATATCGTCATCCACCAATGAATAGATTTTTTACCAAAATGCGGGATACACTTCCTGTCTTTTAGAGATAACAACTGGCGTACACACACATGACATAAAACACTCTCCCTGAATGACACAACAGAATACGATATTCTTTTTGCGTTACGTCCTCTGTAGGACCACGGGTAGACCCTTCGAGGACTGCATTTTCCTCTTCTTCTCCCAGAACATCTTCATTCTTTCTCTTCTTCTCTCTCGCTCTTCCTCCGAGATCTTCAGTTTCCGTTTCTCCTGTCGGCTCCAGTGGTGACACACTAATTTTTTCCTGTATCCTTCTCTGTCATTGATCTCCGGCATATTGGTCGCTGTATATTTGTTCCTACAATTTTCCCTTCCTTCGACCTTGATCCCCAATTCCAACCAGTCCTTCCGAAGTTCAACAACCCACTTGGTTCTTGTCTTTCCCCTTGTCCTCCCTGTCGTTTCCCACGCTCTCTTCGTCATTCTGTCCGTACTCATCCTAACTACAAGTCCAGCAAACCTTGCCCTTTTGAGTCTGATTTCCCCGGATATTGTTCTCATGTTCCGGTACAATTCTTCCCTAGGTCTTCGCATCCACCTCTCTCCACTTCTTTTGTGGCCTAGTATTTTTCTCTGTATTTTTCTATCTTATTTCTCTAGTCGTTCTGCCCCATTTCTTCCTTGTGTCATCGTCTCAGCAGCATATAATACTGCATTCCTCAACGTTGCCTTGTAGTGTCTTATCTTTGCCTCTGTGGATATATTCTTTTTATTGTATATCTCTCTCGTCATGCACAAGGCTGGCCTCATCTTCTTTATCCTCTCTGTTATTCCCTCCTTGCTCCTGTTCCTTCCTGTTATAAATTCTCCCATGTATTTAAATTTTTCCACCATTTGCACAGTTCCTTCCGATGTTTCCCAGTCTGCAGTGGTATTTAATGTCTTTGACTTGTTACAGGCGATCCTCAGTCCCACCTTTCTGGCTACCTTACTTAAGTTGTCGAGTTGTGTCTTTGTGTCTTCTTTCGTCTCACTTACTATTGCTATGTCATCTGCAAAGGCTAGGCAATCCACTTGAGCCCTGTTGTCCTTTTTGTCCTCCACATGGGTCTTTGGTATTCCCATTTCCTCATTTATTGCTCTCCACTGCCTGATCACTTCGTCCAATGCTATATTGAACAACAATCGTGACAATCCATCTCCATGTTTAACACCAGTCTTGATCTCAAATTCTTCTAATACGATATTCAAATAACATTCCACAGTTTGAAAGAAAAACATAAAACTACATCAATATTTACATTTACATCTATACCATCCGCAAGCCACCGTACTATGTGTAGCAGAGGATACCCTGTGACCCTACTAGTTGTTTCCTTCCCTGTTCTTATAAAAAAAAAAGAGCGAGTGAAAAACGTCTGTGTATATGACACCGTAGGAACCCTAATTCTTCTTATCTTCGTGGTCCTTGCGCGAAATTTGCTTGGCAGCAGATGAATTGTTCTGCAGTCAGTTTCAAATATCTATTCTTTAAATTTTCTCATAAGTGTTCCTCGCAAAGGACGCCTCCTCCTGTTCTCGTTGCACACTGATTCCCATTTGAGTTCCGGAAGCATCTCAGTAAAACTTACTTGTTATTCGAACCTTCCAGTAACAATTCTAGCAGGCCGCCTCTAAACTGCTTCGATGTCTTCCTTTAATCCGACTTGGTGAGGACTCCAAACACTCGAATAGTACTCAACAATAGGTCTCACTAATGTTATATATGACGGTAGTATCTGTTCCCGAAAGAACAGTTACCGTGGATGACCATGCAGCTTTGATAGAAATGAAATGATAAGTAAATGGACACCCTAGCTGCAAACAGGCGTTGATGTACTTCATTGGGGACATGTTGAAAATGTGTGCCCCGACCGGGACTCGAACCCGGGATCTCCTGCTTACATGGCAGACGCTCTATCCATCTCTTTTTTTTTAAAAAAAAATCTCATTTTGTTCTCTTTCGTTCGTTGTATCTGCTCGGGGCGGACGTCGTAAGACACCCGTTTTGGTTCGTTGGTGATCTGTGAACTCAGTTTTTTTATTACAGAGGGCAGCTAACCCTCTGACGGAACACGCTGAGCCACCGTGGGCACAAAGGATAGTGCGTCTGCAGGGACTTATCCCTTGCACGCTCCCCGTGAGATCCACATTCCCAACATGTCCACCCACTACATTCGTAGTGTGCCTAATAGATGTTTGCCCATCAACGCCTGTTTGCAGCTAGGGTGTCCATTTACTTATCATTTCATCTCACTAATGTCCTATATGCTATGTCCTTTACCGATGAACCACACTTTCCTAAAATTCTCCCAATAAACCAAAGTCGACCATTCGTCTTCCCTGCCACAAACCTTACAAGATCGTTCTATTTCATATTGCTCTGCGACGTTACGCGTAGTTATTTCATCGACTTGACTGTCTCAAGTAGCACTCTACTAGTACTGTAATCGAGCATTCCGGTTGTTTCCTCTCTGGTGCTTTAACTTCCATTTTTTACGTTTAGAGTTAGCTGCCATTCATCACATCAACTAGAAATTTTGTCCTTGTCGTATCGCCCTACAGTCATAAAACGACTACACCTTCCTGTCTGCCACAGCATCACCAGCATACAACGGGTTATTACTGCTCAGACTGTCTGCCAGATCTTTTACCTATATAGAAAGCAACTGCTGTCCTGTCGCACTTCCTGGGGCACTCCTGACAATAGACATGTCACTGATACTGATGTACACTCGCCGTCGATGGCAATGTAATGGGTTCTATAACTTATGAAGTCTTCGAGCCACTCACATATCTGGCAACCTGTTCCGTATGCTCGTACCTTCGTTAACAGTCTGCAGTGGGGCACCGTGTCAAACGCCTTTCGGACACCTTGGAGAATGGAATCAGAGCACCTGCAACACTCACGCACGCGTCCTTTTGCCAACATACCAGCCCACTTCTCTTGTTCCAACAACACAAACAATCTCCTCAGTCTTGACAAAATTTCACTTGGACGAAAGGTTCCTCTACTTGGCCCATCACATTTCCTTGCATACAGAACAATATTTTCAGATCATATTATTATTATTGTAGTACAGGAAATATTTACGTATGTGAGAAATACACTCCTGGATATTGAAATAAGAACACCGTGAATTCATTGTCCCAGGAAGGGGAAACTTTATTGACACATTCCTGGGGTCAGATACATCACATGATCACACTGACAGAACCACAGGCACATAGACACAGACAACAGAGCATGCACAATGTCGGCACTAGCACAGTGTATATCCACCTTTCGCAGCAATGCAGGCTGCTATTCTCCCATGGAGACGATCGTAGAGATGCTGGATGTAGTCCTGTGGAACGGCTTGCATGCCATTTCCACCTGGCGCCTCAGTTGGACCAGCGTTCGTGCTGGACGTGCAGACCGCGTGAGACGACGCTTCATCCAGTCCAAAACATGCTCAATGGGGGACAGATCCGGAGATCTTGCTGGCCAGGGTAGTTGACTTACACCTTCTAGAGCACGTTGGGTGGCACGGGATACATGCGGACGTGCATTGTCCTGTTGGAACAGCAAGTTCCCTTGCCGGTCTAGGAATGGTAGAACGATGGGTTCGATGACGGTTTGGATCTACCGTGCACTATTCAGTGTCCCCTCGACGATCACCAGTGGTGTACGGCCAGTGTAGGAGATCGCTCCCCACACCATGATGCCGGGTGTTGGCCCTGTGTGCCTCGGTCGTATGCAGTCCTGATTGTGGCGCTCACCTGCACGGCGCCAAACACGCATACGACCATCATTGGCACCAAGGCAGAAGCGACTCTCATCGCTGAAGACGACACGTCTCCATTCGTCCCTCCATTCACGCCTGTCGCGACACCACTGGAGGCGGGCTGCATTATGTTGGGGCGTGAGCGG
This sequence comes from Schistocerca cancellata, assembly GCF_023864275.1. NCBI lineage: Eukaryota > Metazoa > Arthropoda > Insecta > Orthoptera > Acrididae > Schistocerca > Schistocerca cancellata. The sequence continues at coordinate 718,976,852 of NC_064630.1, forward strand.
AAGACGGCCTAACGGTGTGCGGGACCGTAGCCCAGCTTCATGGAGACGGTTGCGAATGGTCCTCGCCGATACCGCAGGAGCAACAGTGTCCCTAATTTGCTGGGAAGTGGCGGTGCGGTCCCCTACGGCACTGCGTAGGATCCTACGGTCTTGGCGTGCATCCGTGCGTCGCTGCGGTCCGGTCCCAGGTCGACGGGCACGTGCACCTTCCGCCGACCACTGGCGACAACATGGATGTACTGTGGAGACCTCACGCCCCACGTGTTGAGCAATTCGGCGGTACGTCCACCCGGCCTCCCGCATGCCCACTATACGCCCTCGCTCAAAGTCCGTCAACTGCACATACGGTTCACGTCCACGCTGTCGCGGCATGCTACCAGTGTTAAAGACTGCGATGGAGCTCCGTATGCCACGGCAAACTGGCTGACACTGACGGCGGCGGTGCACAAATGCTGCGCAGCTAGCGCCATTCGACGGCCAACACCGCGGTTCCTGGTGTGTTCCCTGTGCCGTGCGTGTGATCATTGCTTGTACAGCCCTCTCGCAGTGTCCGGAGCAAGTATGGTGGGTCTGACACACCGGTGTCAATGTGTTCTTTTTTCCATTTCCAAGAGTGTAGAATATGATTCTAAAGTTTATCTCAAGACATAACAACATAAAAAATGAAAATGAAGAAATGATTGCACACACAGATCGAAACGTGTATGTTAACAATAAAAATAATCACTTCAGGGTCAAACTTCAGGAAACTATTCCTGACAGGAAAAATAATAAAACTTTCTTACCGGAGACGGGCGCTGAGTTTGTAACGCATTAATCAGTACTGTTACTTGATTTACATACGTGGTGTTAATTTCTTACTTGTTACAAAAGAAGTTCAAAGTGGCTACGTTGGGATGCAGCGCAACTATTCACATGTCGCATCATGGATTTCCTCAGTCTATGGTTTCTTGCTGGTTATAGCCAATTAGAGTCAATGTCCGCACGTACTCCAATAAAATGGCCCTCAATGCCGCCAAAACCATGGCTGTGTATTTCACTAAACGGCGACCTATACTCCGAAACAACACATCTCAGTTGGGAGAGTCCGGGTCCCGTGGGCCCGAGCTACCAAGTATCTCGGGGTGGTTGGATAAGAAACATTTCTTCCACCTCCACGCAGAATACATCACCCATAAAGGGTTAAAGTTGACAAAGGCCTTGTACCCGCTCTTCTTCAGCCGAGAGCTGAATTTAGATACCAAGCTCCGGCTGTATTACTCAGTTGTCCTACCCTCACTAATGTATGGTTCCTCTGCGTGGGCCACGATTAGTCAGTCCCGGATGCTGACTCTCCAGTGCCTACAGAATAAAGTTCTCAGGTGGAGTCTTCACGCCCCTTCGCTTTGTCACTCTGCATGAGGAGACAAATACACCCCTTTTCAAGACGACCATTCGCCGTAAGGCTCGCCAACTGTACAGAAAAGTGGACGTCCTCCGTGAGACAATCGCTGGACTCCAAACCATCGGCACCACAGCTCCACGGCGCTGACACCGACACCCTGTTCTGCTCACCATCCTGGAGGACTCGGATTCGGGCTATGACTGACGATAGGCCCGATACGACCACGTTTTTCTGCCCGTTTCGTACAGTCACTAGCAGTCGCCTGTCCACGCCCAGCCACTTTTCTCCTTGTCAGAGTTGGCGCATTACTGCACCCCCTTCTCTCTCCTTCCACCGTCAGAGAGTGGCACGGAACTTAAAGTTCCACCGCCACACCTTCAAAGTGATATGCTCGGCTGTTATTCAGCCGTTGCTTTGAGTGACCTCTTACTTGTCCACCGAGGCAGTTGAATTGGATCTGAACCGGTGACGCTGTGTATTAGTAACCTGCCACATGAAAAAAAAAAAAAAAAGAAAAAGGGGGTCTCTTCAGTACTTCGTCTACTCACCTGAGGATGGCTGGACGTCTCTCGGCCGAAATATCGTGGCAGAATGTTGATGGGATCCGGCTATAAACCCGCAAATTACTGGAAGAATAAAAATGTAGTTTTTCAAAACTAGTCACTTTACGAATTTCCAAATAAAAATGGGTAACCCATTTGGGGGAACTACATATTTAATGCTGTTGTAATTCTGACAGATCTCGTAATCCAGAGGATCACTATAATAATGAAGAAGTGAAACGAAATGCCAACAGATTCTTTCTGTCAACTTAGCTCTGCGAAATCTAGAAATAATTGACAGCAGATATCATGCCTCGCCATATGTTTTTTGGTTCTGTGCTTGTATTCTTCGGACCATATGTCCAAAACAGAAGGCCTCTTCTAGTCTTCCGGTATCAAAATACCTGTGTCGATTTTCTCCGTATCTACAGGACACTTGGTAGCTACACACACACACACACACACACACACACACACACACACAGCGCTATAGGCTGGCCACTCGGCATCGCTCCCACCAGTGACTGCCTGGTGTCTGCCGGCCCCTCTTCGCACACCTGTATCATCGCCCCTGTAAACTGCCCAACTGACTCCCGTGGCCAATAGCACTGCGGCTGATCAAAATGGCTCTGAGCACTATGGGACTTAACTTCTGGGTCATCAGTCCCCTAGAACTTAGAACTACTTAAACCTAACTAACCTAAGGACATCACACACATCCATGCCCCAGGCAGAATTCGAACCTGCGATCGTAGCAGCAGCGCGGTTCCAGACTGAAGCGCCTAGAACCGCACGGCCACACCGGCCAGCACTGCGGCTGCTGCCACGTGACTCCAACCTCGCTACGAGCGACAAGGCTGGCAAGCGGCGAAATTCCGCTGGCTTGCAGACTGCCTCATAGAGTCCGTGCGTGCAACAGCAGTGCCTCCATTTACGGCGGAGCTGACTTTCCACAAATATTCCGCTCCTGTGGCCCCAGCATAAACCGGCCATCGTCCTGGTCTGATTACTTAACTGAGATAACAGCCATTTCACTATTGTGTAAACTGAAGGTGGAAAGGGACAAGGGAAAAGCAAAGGAAAAGGAAGGAATCAGCGACGACGAATAAAAATTTATGCCGGACCGGGATTCGAACACGGGATCTACTGCTTGCTGAGCTCATCTGGACACGGTATTTATCGCAATTGCGCGGAGTATCTCCGCACGCCCCCCGTTCGATGCACATTACAAGTCAACGCCACTTATCCGCAGTCCCCACGCATCTCCACGTTGCTCGCTACTCTGAGATTGGTTGGTTGGTTGGTTGTTTTAGGGAAGGAGACCAGACAGCGTGGTCATCGGTCTCATCGGATTAGGGAAGGATGGGGAAGGAAGTCGGCCGTGCCCTTTCAGAGGAACCATCCCGGCATTTGCCTGGAGTGATTTAGGGAAATCACGGAAAACCTAAATCAGGATGGCCGGACGCGGGATTGAACCGTCGTCCTCCCGAATGCGAGTCCAGTGTCTAACCACTGCGCCACCTCGCTCGGTGAGATTGGTTGGATGTGACCATCCATTCTCACTGTAGGTGGTGGATTTATAGCCCATCCAGGCGAATCTATTATACGAATGGACATGTGAATCGGCCGAGGGACGTACCGAAATATTCCACTTAATTGCGATAAATGCTGTGCACGAATGACACGCGTTGATGGGCTATGTATAAACCAACTTCAGTGCGAATGCTTAATCACGTTCTAGCTCCTGAGCCAATCTCAAAGTAACGAGCGAGGTGGAATGCAGACAGGTGGTGCTGCGTGGTATTGTGGGTCGGCCGAGGGCATTCCGAGATATTTCGCGCAACTTCTATAAACTCTGTGTCCGGATCGTGCAGTGGTTAACGGAGCTACCTAGCAAGCAGGAAATTCTGTGTAGAATCGCGGTACGCCACACATTTTCACTCGTTGCCACTGGTTCCATGTATAGTCCCGAATTCCTTCCATTTCCTTACTCCCCCCACACTCCACCTTCAATTTAAATTATCTGTAACACAACTGCGGATTCCGCGAGAACAGACACCACCTGTTCATACACTTTACCTATATCTAGAGTGTTGTGCGCTCGGTATCGTTCTGCTGTGGTTCACTGTCCAAACTGTTGCATCCTTGAGCCCCCGGTTCGCGATGTATGCTCCCCGGTTGCTAATGACTGGGATCACACTTTATTAATATTATAGTACAAAGTAATATCTCCAGTTACAGTTACATTATCAGCAAGTACACCAAGTCCTTTCATCCATGCATGAATTTTTTCATCATTACTAACTTTTCTACAGGAGCGTCTATACAATGTAAACGGCATGTTACTATAACATAGCTAGGTCTAGAATGAGATTTTCACTCTGCAGCGGAGTGTGCGCTGATATGAAACTTCCTGGTATATTAAAACTGTGTGCCCGACCGAGAGTCGAACTCGGGACCTTTGCCTTTCGCAGGAGAGCTTCTGTAAAGTTTCGAAGGTAGGAGACGAGATACTGGCAGAAGTAAAGCTCTGAGGACCGGGCGTGAGTCGTGCTTCGGTAGCTCAGATGGTAGAGCACTTGCCCGCGCAAGGCAAAGGTCCCGAGTTCGAGTCTCGGTCGGGCACACAGTTTTAATCTTCCAGGAAGTTTCATAGCTAGGTCTCCTTTGGGTCTTCGGATCAATTCCACAATGCCACGTCTTGTAGGCGATGACATCTCTATCTGCGAAAGATTCAAGTCCATGAAGGGAGGCATTTTCACAACGAACGATGGCTAGGGTAAACCGAACACTACCTGAATTTTCAGTAGCAACATCCAGAGTAAAATTAACTCTGAATCCACGGAAGAATATAGGTCCATTTAATATAACTGCTTGGGCTGTTCCATTTCCTCCAAGTTTATTCGCTAGGCTAATAATATGTTTTGAGATAGGCATGCGGTGGCGGCGTTGACGATACACACGTCGACAAGGCATAGTGATTCAATGCTGTTGCAGATAGAGCTCACAGCGGAGTGGTGCCGCTGGTGTGCACTGCCCGCCTATATAGGAGACGACCTAGCTATATTTATACTAACATGAGGTTTACATTGTATACACGCTCCTGTAGAAAAGTTAATAATGATGAAAAAATTCATGTATGGATGAAAGGACTTGGTGTACTTGCTGAAAATGTATAACTGGAGATATTTCTTTGTGCTATAATTATTAATAAAGTGTGACCCCACGGAAGAATATAGGTCCATTTAATATAACTGCTTGGGCTGTTCCATTTCCTCCAAGTTTATTCTCGAGGCTAATAATACGTTTGTAGACAGGCATGCGGAATTCGTTGGAATTGTTTCTGTATTTAGTTCAGTGGCTCTAGTGCTGACGGCAATCAAACAAGCTGTAGCCGCCTCCTACATTTACACTACCGGCGACATACTGATTTCCGAAGAGGATTAGGAAATCCTTGCACTGTGAACGTTGCTAAGTTTTCAGTGGAGTTTCGTTATTCAGCTCGATAAACAGCATAGTGTTCTGCTGTGAATTATCAAATAGTTTTAACCGACACACTCATCTCGTGTATGCCAAACGGCTTCCACAAAGCCTCATTCCATCTCGAAAAAATTTCAGAAGATGATTCCAGGGACATTGCGACACGAGATGATTTGCAACAAGGCAGACCTCACGCGGTCTCCACGCTGGACATGGAGGCGTGAACGATGCGATGAGGTAGAAGGTAACGCTTAAGCAAAAGACTGAAGAATTAAGCCAGTTGAAAATATTTAGAAGATTTCAAAACGAAGCGCTCTGCCGACTCTGGCGATAATTGTCACTCCGTATTTTGAATCAGAGTACAGCTTAATTCAGCCGAAACTGGCCATTACAAATAAAAAATACGTATTCTAGCCTGTGCTTCATTTAAGATATTAGTAAAAAAGTCCATTTTCTTCTGCTGACGAAACACCGCCTAAAGTTAAAATCTTCTGGGTTATTAGGTCGCGCTATACTTCCTCTAAAATAATCGACGTTTCGATGCCTCTGCTGGGATCTTCTTCACGATCTTCGATTATTTTAGAGGAAATATGAGGCGACCTATCAACCCACAAGATTGGTAACAACGGTCACGAAAGCCTGCAGACGTATATAAAATACCACTTTCCTGTACTTCTGATCTTCAACTGTGTTTTCTTGTTTTATTCATATTGTGTCACTTGTTCTAAGCCATTTATTTTTAATAATTTGTTCTTAAATTTTGACGTGATTGCTTCATCTATGGAGATGAACTGAACGAAGAGAGCTCAGGAATATTTACTACCTTTTAAGCGATCACAGTCGTCTTGTACAACAAATTCGAGTCTTTACAGGGTGTTACAAAAAGGTACAGCCAAACTTTCGGAAAACATTCCTCACACACAAATAAAGAAAAGATGTTATGTGGAAATGTGTCCAGAACGCTTAATTTCCATGTTAGAGCTCATTTTAGTTTCGTCAGTATGTACTGTACTTCCTCGATTCACCGCCAGTTGGCCCAATTGAAGGAAGGTAATGTTGACTTCGGTGCTTGTGTTGACATGCGACTCATTGCTCTACAGTACTAGCATCAAGCACATCAGTACGTAGCATCAACAGGTTAGTGTTCATCACGAACGTGGTTTTGCAGTCAGTGCAATGTTTACAAATGCGGAGTTGGCAGATGCCTATTTGATATATGGATTAGCACGGGGTAATAGCCGTGGCGCGGTACGTTTGTATCGAGACAGATTTCCAGAACGAAGGTGTCCCGACAGGAAGACGTCGAAGAAATTGATCGGCGTCTTAGGGAGCACGGAACATTCCAGCCTATGACTCGCGCCTGGGGAAGACCTAGAACGACGAGGACACCTGCAATGGACGAGGTAATTCTTCGTGCAGTTGACGATAACCCTAATGTCAGCGTCAGAGAAGTTGGTGCTGTACAAGGTATGTACTGTATGGAGAGTGCTACGGGAGAACCATTTGTTTCCGTACCATGTACAGCGTGTGCAGGCACTATCAGCAGCTGATTGGCCTCTACGGGTACACTTCTGCGAATGGTTCATCCAACTATGTGTCAATCCTCATTTCAGTGCAAATGTTCTCTTTACGGATGAGGCTTCATTCCAACGTGATCAAATTGTAAATTTTCACAATCAACATGTGTGGGCTGACGAGAATCCGCACGCAATTGTGCAATCACGTCATCAACACAGATTTTCTGTGAACATTTGGGCAGGCATTGTTGGTGATGTCTTGATTGGGCCCCATGTTCTTCCACCTACGCTCAATGGAGCACATTATCATGATTTCATACGGGATACTCTACCTGTGCTGCTAGAATATGTGCCTTTACAAGTACGACACAACATGTGGTTCATGCACGATGGAGCTCCTGCACATTTCAGTCAAAGTGTTCGTACGCTTCTCAACAACAGATTCGGTGACCGATGGATTGTTAGAGGCGGACCAATTCCATGGCCTCCACGCTCTCCTGACCTCAACCCTCTTGACTTTCATTTATGGGGGCATTTGAAAGCTCTTGTCTACGCAACCCCGGTACCAAATGTAGAGACTCTTCGTGCTCGTATTGTGGACGGCTGTGATACAATACGCCATTCTCCAGGGCTGCATCAGCGCATCAAGGATTCCATGCGACGGAGGGTGCATGCATGTATCCTCGCAAACGGAAGACATTTTGAACATTTCCTGTAACAAAGTGTTTGAAGTCACGCTGGTACGTTTTGTTGCTGTGTGTTTCCATTCCGTGTTTAATGTGATTTGAAGAGAAGTAATAAAAGGAGCTCTAACATGGAAAGTAAGCGTTTCCGGACACATGTCCACATAACATATTTTCTTTCTTTGTATGAGGAATGTTTCCTGAAAGTTTGACCGTACCTTTTTGTAACACCCTGTATAATAACAACGATCATCAAGACGAAGTAACGTGGGAAGCTCTTGTGATTCAGTTAAACAAGCGATGTGAAGTTCACTGTTGTCTATTTTAGGAGAGGAAACTAGTGCAGATTTCTTCCTCTAATATAGCTTATGAAATTAAGCGATGTCTTCGTGAAAAATGATTCTAAATCCCTCTAGACACAACCACATTAGATGTAATGATCTAGTCTGTGACAAAACATAGTTACTGGCTGAGCAGGAGTGATTTGATTAGTAAGTTTCTGCACATCATTGCAAATTAAAAATATAATCACAAATCTCAGCGTTCGTAGCACAGGAATATATCTACAACAAATCGGAATCGATGGAAGATTTTTTCCATCACGTTTGTTTTAAGAACAGCTCTTCATTTTCTAAAGCGAATGTAACAAAAAATAAAAATATAAAAAAATAGACGACCGCGAAAATATCAGAGCGCTTTTCCGCTATCTCGTTGACGTTTCGCGGGTCAACTCCTTCAGACCAGACTTCAATTTTTAAATCGTCATTTAATTAAAGAGTCCAACTGGCCGAGACAGCACCCCTACGTAAGTACGTAAGTTCCCTTTAGAGGAGAGTTTGAATTAATCTTCTTTATGGAAACGCATTTGCCGAAATTGCAGTATTTTTCTTCGTTCGCGAAGCCGTAATTAACACAATTCAAAGAGAGGAACAGCGGGAGGCGACAAATGCGTCCGTTGTTTCCAGATTAGCCGCAACGACGGCGCTTTATCCCCTCTCGCCTGGCGTCCCCCACACCCGGCCTCCCTCCCTTCCCGACACAATCTCTCCTCATGTGTGTGTGTGTGTGTGTGTGTGTGTTTCTCTCCCTGTTTCCTTTTACCATCTGTTCCCCGCAACCACCCCGCTGTCGTCTCTTATATTTCCTCCTCTGTTAGCTTTTTCTGGAGACTTTGCTTGCACAGAGGCAGCTCAGCAGACTTGAAAATGGGAACTGCGAGATACGTCTGCAGCGGCTCCCTCTGTGTCAGTAAAGTGCTGCGGGTGTAAATTTTGCCGGGTAAGCAGCGTCGGCCTCATTATGTGCTGTCTGTCATCTGCCCTGATACGGGAGAAGAAAATTAGAACTAAAACTTCCCTCGTAGTTTTCGTCTCTCTGTAAATTCCCATCTGCACTTGGTTCTCTTCGTCAGGCACTAGTGCGGTATGTTTCAGTACGCCGAATCGGTTTTATGATGCGAACCGTACGAGAAAAAATTCCTTTTTTCGCTGGACCTTTGTGTACTTAAGTGAGCCTCACATTAGGGTACAGTTACGTAGTGGTTCTCTTCTCATATCAAAATCTTGTACTAGTTACTGACAGCTATATCGCTGAGGGTTAGCCAACAGCTAACAACATTTTAATATCTGCAGAAGGCGTGACAACATCTCTTCTCACGACGATTGGCGCGGGTGTTTCATAGGACAAAGGCGACTCTGTAACAACGTGACAACAGAAGCTAGTGAGTGGAACGAAATCGCCGTGCGAATTTGGGCTGGGAGAAACCGAGCAGTTGAAACCGATACCGGTATTTCACTTCCGAATAACCGGTATTTTTCGGCATTTGTTTGGCCTCGGTTAGAACTGGTGTTTTTTTTATAATTTTTCACTAATAACCAGATAAAAAACAAGACTGGACACCAGTGCCAAAATTTTTGGTTGTTAAATAAACATTTTTTATAAAAAAACACGAGTAATTATTATTTTTAAAATTTCCATTGATTTAACATATTACATTACAATACAAAATGAGGAAAGCAATCAGCGCTATTTTAATAACAACAAACAGCGACAAACACATGGCACAAGAATTGGTACAGCATTATTGCGGCAGTAATGTACCTGTTACTGTTAACACTCAACAAGTCATTCATAGTTATCGAGAAAAATAGGATGTTCCGGCGTAACCAAAAACGCCGGACGAAGATGAACAACGCAAGAGAAGAGAAGGCGGTGAAACAACGTGTGTTGATTAGGAGCTCACCACAACAGGAACGGCCTCTACAAGAGGAGAATAGAACACTACGATAGCGCTTATTAGTGATCCATAAACTGTGTGTCAAACTTGCATGAACACTGTATATAGCTAAGGACTATGATTTATGTTGCATGCCACCCATCGCTTGCGACACCATTGTTATTTCAAAGTTAGGTATTCTCAACCTGCTTTATTGAAATAAAACTACTAATGTTATTTGCTTGAATTGTCGTACAGCATTCCAAGAACGCAGCACCCCTTAGGCACCTTGTACGAGACGAAGGGGCAGGACCCCGCATAGGAAGTAGCTGATCTCCTACTTGCGCCTCAATAACTTTATCTTCTACAGACATTCAAAAGGACAAACAAACACTAAAAACAGAGTTCTTCAACCTCACTCACTTTTCACCCTTTAGCCCTGACTACTCGTAATGCCCAAATAATGGCATCATCCTCGATTACAACATGATTTTTCAGCAGAAATTCGTAAAATTAGAATCAGTAGGACAATACTAGTGATTTTTTGCGGTATTCAACCACTTACAACTTATCGAGAAAAGCAGCTAACGATGGACGGCTAGGGTTTTTTTTTTTCATTTGCCTATTTAATGTAATATTTTGTCTCAATGTATCTTGAAACTGACGAAGTGAAATTTTTTCAGTCTTTGTTCGATTTCTACTTTTATCACAGGAAATAACAGGAATAAAAAACCAAAAACCATTTCTTTCGCACACAGGATTTTATAGCGGTTTTTACAGTCAGCTTAAACTGACGTTGCAAAAAAACGATATAACTGAAAACCGGTTGTTTCAGCGATAACAGATATCCCCAATGCGAATTGAAATACGGAAGGACTGAGCACACGACTCTCTGAACGGAGACAGAAGATCTTGGACAAGAGTCTATAGCAGGCCCACAGCAAGTTGTAAGGTGCCTCTTACGTGAGGAAGACATTTTTACCAGTTTTAATAAATTAATGTCTCTTATTTACGTATTCACGATAGTTAGGAAGTGCTGTAGTCCGTAGCCAGCCATGAGTCGGAGAGCATTTCCCACGCTGGCTGGCTAGGTGACGAAACGACCATATGTCGTGCGTAGTTGGGTGGGGCTCGGCGCTGGACCGTAGCAACAAGCGTCAGCCTGGGAAATATACACTCCTGGAAATTGAAATAAGAACACCGTGAATTCATTGTCCCAGGAAGGGGAAACTTTATTGACACATTCCTGGGGTCAGATACATCACATGATCACACTGACAGAACCACAGGCACATAGACACAGGCAACAGAGCATGCACAATGTCGGCACTAGTACAGTGTATATCCACCTTTCGCAGCAATGCAGGCTGCTATTCTCCCATGGAGACGATCGTAGAGATGCTGGATGTAGTCCTGTGGAACGGCTTGCCATGCCATTTTCACCTGGCGCCTCCGACCAGCGTTCGTGCTGGACGTGCAGACCGCGTGAGACGACGCTTCATCCAGTCCCAAACATGCTCAATGGGGGACAGATCCGGAGATCTTGCTGGCCAGGGTAGTTGACTTACACCTTCTAGAGCACGTTGGGTGGCACGGGATACATGCGGACGTGCATTGTCCTGTTGTAACAGCAAGTTCCCTTGCCGGTCTAGAAATGGTAGAACGATGGGTTCGATGACGGTTTGGATGTACCGTGCACTATTCAGTGTCCCCTCGACGATCACCAGTGGTGTACGGCCAGTGTAGGAGATCGCTCCCCACACCATGATGCCGGGTGTTGGCCCTGTGTGCCTCGGTCGTATGTAGTCCTGATTGTGGCGCTCACCTGCACGGCGCCAAACACGCATACGACCATTATTGGCACCAAGGCAGAAGCGACTCTCATCGCTGAAGACGACACGTCTCCATTCGTCCCTCCATTCACGCCTGTCGCGATACCACTGGAGGCGGGCAGCACGATGTTTGGGCGTGAGCGGAAGACGGCCTAACGGTGTGCGGGACCGTAGCCCAGCTTCATGGAGACGGTTGCGAATGGTCCTCGCCGATACCCCAGGAGCAACAGTGTCCCTAATTTGCTGGGAAGTGGCGGTGCGGTCCCCTACGGCACTGCGTAGGATCCTACGGTCTTGGCGTGCATCCGTGCGTCGCTGCGGTCCGGTCCCAGGTCGACGGGCACGTGCACCTTCCGCCGACCACTGGCGACAACATCGATGTACTGTGGAGACCTCACGCCCCACGTGTTGAGCAATTCGGCGGTACGTCCACCCGGCCTCCCGCATGCCCACTATACGCCCTCGCTCAAAGTCCGTCAGCTGCACATACGGTTCACGTCCACGCTGTCGCGGCATGCTACCAGTGTTAAAGACTGCGATGGAGCTCCGTATGCCACGGCAAACTGGCTGACACTGACGGCGGCGGTGCACAAATGCTGCGCAGCTAGCGCCATTCGACGGCCAACACCGCGGTCCCTGGTGTGTCCGCTGTGCCGTGCGTGTGATCATTGCTTGTACAGCCCTCTCGCTGTGTCAGGAGCAAGTATGGTGGGTCTGACACACCGGTGTCAATGTGTTCTTTTTTCCATTTCCAGGAGTGTACATGACGGGAAGTATCGCCATCTTGGCGCCAAAGTCACCGATTTTATTTATTTATATTTAATAATTAAAGTCATTTATGACAACATGAGTACTAGGAGGAGCCTCTGGATGTTTAAAACTATTTATCATAATTTTGCCTCGTTAAAATTCACACCCGTTCATTAACAAATGCATATCTTAGTAAGTAGGAACTTGATCGGAAATCCACGAACTGTGACAAAAACTAGTAAGAGATAAGGAATGCGCGCCAAAGTCGGCAGTCGGCGTTAAGAGCTCTTCCTGTCTTGTTTGATCGTAGCCATGCTCTCGGTTACGAGTAGTTTGTGACATGAGTGTTTCATTATTGATCTAATAGGAATAAAAGTGATATCACGGCATTCTGAATGTTAATTCCGAGTAAATAGATGCCCCAAAGTTGATCGACAGTGATTTCAGATAATTATCTTCCACCGACAGAGACATCCAATGCGCCAATGAAGAATCTGCACGGGACGACATTTACGAGAGCTGCACCGCGCACAGGTAGGAGGAAATCCGACGACACGACCCACCAAGGCGAATCAAGGAAGGTCCGACTTACACTCGCAAATTCCGGGTGGAAATGCTGACCAGTTATACGGTACGTCACATATACCACCCTCTACGGACTCGCGGCTGATCTGAGTAATAGCAGTAGCAGTTTAGTAGCGAGAGTATCAATGCGGCCCGAGAAGTAAACATCCATCACAAAGTCGTTTATTTAAAGTTATAATAAATTTATAAACTGAATATTTTTAGTTGAAACTCCTACCAGACGATTCTATTTTCTCATTGGCTCATCGGTCCATGCCCTTTTTTCTCAGCGGCGGTTGTTAGTGTCAAGCATATTACGTACGGTCCAAAAACAAGCTCCTTCTTTCAACGTGGCCCAGGTAGTGCGCTAAGAGATTGGCACCCCTGCACAATAGCCAGCTGCCGCATCTCACTTTGCGCATGCGCAAAGCCCCATGGCGGTAGCAAGCACGCACATCTCACTGCTGTTCTTGGCGCTCCATGTTTAGCGTGGTCCTATGGTTAGGGACGTCAGATTCCAGAGCGCATCAAAAGCTTTCATCTTGGATCCCACCTGCTAACATCCTCGGATATAGTGACCTATTCGGAAATAAACAGCAAAATATTTTGGACAAGTGAGGAATTAAAAATGTCATTGCAGCTGGTTTCACTTGCAACAATTTAAGCTGTGCTCGATTCATGTCCACCACACCCTCAAAAATCGCTACATATTCGCAAAAAACGACCACGTATTTGTGACAAGTAAGAATATAAACGTCAAAAAATACATAAATATCAAAAAGAAAGAGCTAGTATATAGCAGGATATGACTCCTCCTTCTTCACCTCCGTAAACTTTACGTCTGTAATCGCAAGACCACGCTGAAGAAGGACAGATGGGTACAGTATGATTATTCTATTATTATCCATATTACGATTTCCTGAAGGACTTTACAGCAAATGCGTCATGGACTGATATTTAAGTACAAGGTACCCTACCAATGATGTCACGTATGTGATAAATCTTAAATGCGACATGCCAGTATCATGGATTCTAAAATATTGCTTGACCTGACGCAGAAACTAGACATTGGAGATAAGTTGAACCAAGGTTCTTGATAGAAAGCCATTGCTGCTGAGTACAGTGTTGGACGAGCAACTATTTATGACAAAACTTAAACAGACGAAGAAATAATCAAAAGTGAACAGTAAAGTTATGACGAAAGTTATGCACAAGAGGACACACACTACGTGAGCAAAAGTATCCGGACACCTGGCTGAAAATGACTTGCAAGTTCGTGGCGCCCATCAAACGTAAGGCTGGAATTCAATATGGTGTTGGCCCACCCTCAGCCTTGATGACAGCTTCCACTCTCGCAAGTATACGTTCAGTCAGATGCTGGAAGGTTTCTTGGGGAATGTCGATGAGGCCTGGCACGAAATTGGCGTTCCAAAATAACCCAAAGGTGTTCCATAGGATTCATGTCAGGACTCTGTGCAGGCCAGTCAATTACAGGGATGTTATTTTCGTGTAACCACACCGCCACAGGCCGTGCATTATGAACACGTGCTCGATCGTGTTGAAAGATACAATCACCATCCCCGAATTGCTCTTCAACAGTGGGGAGCAAGAAGCTGCATAAAACATCAGTGTAGATCTGTGCTGTGATAGTACCACGCAAAACAACAAGTGGAGCAAGCCCCTTAATGAGTAACGCTACCACATCGTAGCACCACCGCTTTCGTATTTTACTGTTGGCACTACACACGCTGGCAGATGACGTTCACCGGGCATTCGCTACACCCACACCCTACCATCGGATCGGCACATTCTGTACCATGATTCGTCACTCCACACAACGTTTTTCCACTGTTCAATCGTCCAATGTTAACGCTCCTTACACCACGTGAGGCGTCGTTTGGCATTTACCAGCGTGATGTGTGGCTTATGAGCAGCCGCCCGACCATGAAATACAAGTTTTCTCACCTCCCGCCTAACTATCATTGTACTTGCAGTGGATCCTGATGCAGTTTGGAATCCCTGTGTGATGGTCTGGATATTTATATGCCTATTACACATTACGACCCTCTTCAACTGTCGGCTGTCTCTGTCAGTCAACAGACGAGGTCTGCCTGTACGCTTTTATGCTGTACGTGTCCCTTCACGTTTCCACTTCACTATCACATCGGAAGCAGTGGACCTAGGGATGTTTCGGAGTGTGGAAATCTCGCGCACAGACGTATGACAGAAGTGACAGCCAATCACCTGACCACTTTCGAAGTCCGTGAGTTCCGCGGAGCGCCCCATTCTGCTCTCTCACGATGTCCTATGACTTCAGAGATCGCTAATATGAAGTACCTGGCAGTAGGTGGCAGCACAATGCACCTAATATGAAAAACTTATGTTTTTGGGGTTGTCCGCATACTTTTGATCACATAGTGTACAAGGGGAGAACGTGAGGATAGCTCACACTGCTGGTGCTGAATTTGCAGACACCTTTCTAGAGTGCATTATGCAACAATCAGAAACATGCACTATGGCTGTACTGCTGTTGTTTGGTAAAGAATACTGCGGTCGGGTATAGCCATTGCGGCATTAAACATTTGGGGCATGTATCATGGAGTGTGACACAACTGTATACGTACACACTCAAGGGCTAAGCTGCCTATGAAAATTAATCTATCTTTGGATTTAATGAAGCGTAATCCGTATGTGTCTGCAGTAAATTTAAGATACTCTCAATAATCCACCACTTCTGCAAATCCGGCACCCATATGCGCAAGCAATGGCCGCATTAGCAGGACTCTAGGGTAATTTGTCGTAAGATGTAGCACTCACCCGAAAATAGTTTATGAAATATTCTGCGTCCTTTGTCATGATTTTAGTCAGGAAATTAAAATACAAGACGGTCTTTTTTCAGCCATTCGTAGCCCCATTTTCTCTTTTTCGTTGTTTTCCCTTGTTTACCAGTTATCGGTAATATAACTGAGTTATTCGCTTTCTTTTGAGTGTTCATCGTGTTAACCTTGTAAAACGACGTTGCAAACTGACATTGTTACTGATGGTGTGAGAGTCGCTTCAGTGTATTGAAGGTTTGACAAACTAGTATTATTAATAAATACTGATCTTGTGCGACACTGAACACAAAACAACACGTACGGGCTCCCTTTAAGGCTTCGGCTTCTGTCATCAGGAAGTGCTACGAGCTGCAGAGCCGTTGATAGCTTAGCGCCCGCGATAGGTACCAAGATTTGCTGTCCCTGAACACAAGTTGCTCCGGTCGACTCTCGATTGCATCCGTCCATATGAACAGAATTTTGTGAGAGTTATTATGTTACAGCACAATATACGTTTTTCTTGTGACATGTTGTTGTTGTTGTTGTGGTGTTCAGTCCAGAGACTGGTTGGATGCAGCTCTCCATGTTACTCTATCCTGTGCAAGCTTCTTCATCTCCCAGTACCTACTGCAGCCTACATCGTTCTGAATCTGCCTAGTGTATTCATCTCTTGGTCTCCCTCTACGATTTTCAACCTCCACGCTGCCCTCCAGTACTAAATTGGTGATCCCTTGATGCCTCGGAACATGTCCTACCAACCGATCCCATCTTCTAGTCAAATTCTGCCACAAATTTCTCTTCTCCCTAATTCAGTTCAGTACTTCCTCATTAGTTATGTGATCTAAACATCTAATCTTCATCATTCTTCTGTAGCACCACATTTCGAAAGCTCCTATTTAATTCTTACCCAAACTATTTATCGTCCATGTTTCACTTCCATACATGGCCACTCTCCATACAAATACTTCCAGAAACGACTTCCTGACACTTAAATCTGTGCTCGATGTTAATAAATTTCTTTTCTTCAGAAACGCTTTCCTTGCCATTGCCAGTCTACATTTTATACTCTCTCTACTGCGACCATCATCAGTTATTTTGCTCCCCAAATAGCAAAACTCATCTACTTTTTTAAGTGTCTCATTTCCTACTCTAAATCCTTCACCATCACCCGACTTAATTTGACTACATTCCATTACCCTCGTTTTTCTTTTGTTGATGTTCATCTTATATCCTCCTTTCAAGACACTGTCCATTCCGTTCAACTGCTCTTCCAGGTCCTTTGCTGTCTCTGATAGAATTACAATGTCGTCGGCGAACCTCAAAGTTTTTATTTCTTCTCCATGGATTTTAGTTCCTACTCCGAATTTTCTTTTCTTTCCTTTACTGCCTGCTCAATATACAGCTTGAATAACATCGGGGATAGGCTACAACCCTGTCCCTTCCCAACCACTGCTTCCCCTTCATGCCCCTCGACTATTGTAACTGCCATCTGGTTTCTGTACAAATTGTAAATAGCCTTTCACTCCCTGTATTTTACCCCTGCCACCTTCAGAATTCGAAAGAGAGTTTGAAAGATACATAGAGGTTGAAATCATTGTATGAGGTATCTACGACTGTCCAGATTTATGGGTATGTAATTTTTTTGCTATTGATTTTTTGTGTATGCCTTCCTGTCTTTTGTATTGCTTTAAGCCTGCAACCTTGGCATATTTTCTTTTATAGAACTGATTATATTGACGAAACTATTAATCCACTACTGTGTTAATATAGCGATCTTGGCAACAAATGTTCTCATAACAAGACTACATAATGTTCTCACAAGAAGACTACAGTACAGATTTATAGATCGGCTCCTGTACGAACTGATCCTGTCAGAAAACCACAAAAACCCTATTCGCTTTCAATCGGAATTACTTCCTTACCCAGGTAAAGGACGTACGTGTGTGTTTACCCTGCTATTCAAGTGTTCCGGGGTAACGAAAGCGCCGGCACGAAGGTGAAGAACGCAAGAGGAGAGGTGGCTGTGAGACGACGTCAGCCAGTAGTTTGGTGACTAGGACCACACCACGACACGAGAGGCCTCTAGCCGAAGAGCCGCTCATGCCAGCCCCGACCGAACACTAGTACACTGGGATTAGCAAACCAGGAGAGTAGAAGATGGACATTAGTAAAACGATCGTTAGTGATCATTATCCGTTACTAGCATGGACATTGTATATAGCAAAAGACACTGATTACTTGTATGTCGCCCATCGCTTGCGACACCATTGTAAACCAAAGTTAACTATTGTCAATTCACTCTACTGTACACTACTGGCCATTAAAATTGCTCACCACGAAGATGACGTGCTACAGACGCGAAATTTAACCGACAGGAAGAAGATGCTGTGATATGCAAATTATTAGCTTTTCAGAGCATTCACTCAAGGTTGGCGCCGGTGGCAACACCTACAACGTGCTGACATGTGTGAAAGTTTCCAACAGATTTCTCATACACAAACAGCAGTTGACCGGGGTTGCCTGGTGAAATGTTGTTGTAATGCTCCGTGTAAGGAGGAGAAACGTGTACCATCACGTTTCCGACTTTGATAAAGGTCGTATTGTAGACTGTAGCGAATGCGGTTTATCGTATCGCGACATAGCTGCTCGCGTTGGTCGAGATCCAATGACTGTTGGCAGAATATGGAATCGGTGGGTTCAGGAGTGTAATACGGAACGCCGTGCTGGATCCCAACGGCCTCGTATCACTAGCAGTCGAGATGACAGGCATCTTATCCGCATGGCTGTAACGGATCGTGCAGCCATGTCTCGATCCCTGAGTCAACAGATGGTGACATTGACAAGACAACAACCATCTACACGAACAGTTCGACGACGTTTGCAGCAGCACGGACTATCAGCTCGGAGACCATGGTGCGGTTACCCTTGACGCTGCATCACAGACAGGAGCTAATGCGATGGTGTACTCAACCAATAACCTGGGTGCACGAATGCCAAAAACGTCATTTTTTCGGATGAATCCAGGTTCTGTTTACAGTATCATGATGGTCGCATCCGTGTTTGCCGACATCGCGGTGAACGCACATAGGAAGCGTGTATTCGTCATCGCCATACTGGCGTTATCATCCGGCGTGATCGCATGGGGTGCCATTGGTTATACGTCTCGGTCACCTCTTGTTCGCATTGACGGCACTTTGAACAGTGGACGTTACATTTGAGATGTGTTACGACCCGTGGCTCTACCCTTCATTCGATCCCTGCGAAACCCTACATTTCAGCAGGATAATGCACGACCGCTTGTTGCAGGTCCTGTACGGGCCTTTCTGGATACAGAAAATATTCGACTGCTGCCCTGGCCAGCACATTCTCCAGATCTCTCACCAATTGAAAACGACTGGTAAATGGTGGCCGAGCAACTGGCTCGTCATAATACGCCAGAACTGTGGTATCGTGTTGAAGCTGCATGGGCAGCTGTACCTGTACACGCCATCCAAGCTCTGTTTGACTCAATGCGCAGGCGTATCAAGGCCGTTATTACGACCAGAGGTGGTTGTTCTGGGTACTTATTTCTCAGGATCTATGCACCCACGCTGCCCTTTGTGGCCGAGCGGTTCTAGGCGCTTCAGTCCGGAACCGCGCGACCGCTACGGTCGCAGGTTCGATCCTGCCTCGGGCATGGATGTGTGTGATGTCCTTAGGTTAGTTAGGTTTAAGTAGTTCTAAGCTCTAGGGGACTGATGACCTGAGATGTTAAGTCCCATAGTGCTCAGAGCCATTATCATGCACTCAAATTGCGTGAAAATGTATTCATGTGTCAGTTGTAGTATAATATATTTGTCCAATGAATACTCGTTTATGATCTGCATCTCTTCCTGGTGTAGCAATTTTAATGGCCAGTAGCGTAATAAAAACCATTAATGTGATTTGCTTGAATTGTTTTATAGCGATCGCAGAAAGCAGCATCTTGTAGGCACCCTATATGAGACGAGTGGGCGGGACCGCACGCAAGTGTATCAGTTGGGAACAGAGATAGTCGAATGCCTCTTCGAAACCGTTCACATACAAGGTTTCAAAAATTATGAAGAATAAGTATCTGTAGGAATATGGTGAATGACCAAAACTGCATTTTTAGTACCTGCAGATTATTATTTGGTAGTTTCATGAAGAAAACTGAGATAATGTCTGTTGTTAAGTCGGTACAGCTTTTTGCAAATACTGTAATGAGGTGGGTTGAGCTCATGAGTTCTGACGTCATTTGACAACTGAAAACTGACTGTGACCACTGCAGCTATTTTTCCCTACAACTTGACAGATACAGTCGATACAGATTATTAGACCGTTTCTTCAACAAGGCTCTTGATAACTTCGAAATAAGAGAGGAGGTCGTAAAGGTTATACTACTGACAGGACGCATTAAGGACAAAATATATTTTTTGCAGTTGAAGATTTTATCAATGCTGGAAATACTGCTATTAAGAAGTTGATGGGTTTAGTAACTGATGGAGCTCACGTGTCGCAAAAGCAACTACTTCCCGAAATTTCTGTCTTTAACATTATGTAGCGTACCAGCAGTCACTGTGTGGAAAGTTTTAAGCATCAACATGTTATGAAAACCGTGGTAAATGTATTGAACATTGTTACAGTACATGCAATTCAGAAACGGTTTTTCAGAGTACTTACTGCTGAACAAGATTGCCAGTAATGTGATCTACTGCCACCCTTCTCGTTAATGTTAAAAAATCTGACAAAGAATTCTTACATTTGTACATTATTATACATTTCAGTTTTTTCTTATGTACAGTTCAATTTCACAAGCTGCGACAAGGTAGCGAATACAACAGTGATCCAGAAAGAGTTGAATAAATTTCGTTATTTCCGTGTATGAATACAAAACTATTTACGAAATTAGAACTATACTAATACTTTCAGCTGCGAACGCGAGTTGATACATATCAAAGGGAAGAGGTGAAAATGTGTGCGCTGACCGGGACTGGAACCTGGGATCTCCTGCTTGAATGGCAAATGCTCTATCCATCATTTTCTTCCTTCCTTTTGTTCGTTGTTGATCGTTCTGTTTGCTCGTTGCGGTCGTCACTACAGAGGCCAACCAGCTCTCTATCCATCTGAGCGACTGAGGGCACGGAGGATAGTGCGACTGCTTGGAATGTCTCGAGCACGCCTCCCGCGAGACCCACATTATCACCTTGTATGTCCACACACTAAATTCGTAAGGTCCCACCCCAACACACTCATTACTAGTGGAAGAAATTCTCACCAAGTCCCGTAAGAGTTCGGGGAACATGTGTGCATCCGCACAGAAAAAGAAAGTGATGGCCGGTATTGCCAGGACTATATACTTATATGGATATGGGGTATATCCATACAAGTATAAATGGATGGTGTATATCCATATAAGTATATAGTTCTGGCAAATACCGGCCATGACCTTCATCTTCTGTGAGGATGCACACATATTTCCCGAACTCTTATGGAACTAGGTAAGAATGGGACTTGGTGAGAATGTCTTCCACGAGTAATGAGTGTAGTGGGGTGGGACAATACGAATGTAGTGTGTGGACATACAAGGTGAGAATGTGGGTCTCGCGCGAGGCGCGCGCGAGGTACTCCCTGCAGTCGCGCTATTCATCTGTGTCCGCGGTGGCTCAGATGGACGCCGGCACCGTAGCTCAGCGTGTTCGGTCGGAGGGTTTAGCTACCCTCTGTAACAAAAAAACTGAGGGATCGGATCAACGAACAACCTGAACAGTTGTCGGACGTCCGCCACGAACAAAATGAGATTTAAAAAAAAAAGATGGTTAGAACGTCTGCCATGTAAGCAGGGGATCCCGGGTTCGAATCCCAATCAGGGTACGCATTTTTGCTCGTCCCCGTTGATATATATGAACGCCCGTTCGCAGCTGAAGGTGTTAATATAATTCAAATTTCGTTCTAGACGGCTGCAGGTCATTAATGGTGTCTATTCTTTCGGACATGTCAGAAAGAACAGACACCATATCTATATAAGTATATACAAAATTAGTAGGTTCTTAGATTACCTGTTTCGATCAGCAATGACTGATTCCAGATCTGCACCGTAACATGGGAAAAAGCACAAATACAACTAGTGGACTGTCTACATCTTAAACAATAAAAAAATAAATGTTTTGACATTCTTTCCTTGGAGCGGCGTGTCGCAGGGTACGGGAGGCCCTCTGGCGTTTACGTTCCTCCTCCCACTTCTCGCATATGTGACATTCCGGCGGCCACGTGAACAGAGGGCGGTGAATATTTACTACTGTCTGTTGTTTCATCCATTTGGTTTCTATTCCTGTTTGTTTTATCATTTTTATATTATTCTGTTAACGCCGTAAGGTTATATTTAATTGCATTTTATTACTGTAAAGACATCTATACCTGGGAAGCGCATTATAGACTTTACCTATTGAATTTTTTTTATTTCCATATCGTACAATTATATAATTGGCGAATGTGTGTACGTCTACAATAGCGACATCTAACGAGCTTACGACAAAAACTTTTTGTGATTACTGTTAACGCCATTCCAACGACACTGTGGCCTAGTATATACCATATTTAAATACGTACAATGATGCTAAGGTGATTTTGTGTTTTTTTTTTATTTTGATGATGCCACTATGGCTCCAGTATGACACATTTTTAAAACAGGTATACCTTGTCATATTTAAAACGCATGTTTTCTACATTTATGCCAGAATGAGTCTAATTACGGCCTATTTGTATTGTTTTAAGATGCAGAAAATCCACTAGCTGAATTTGTGTTTTTTTTAAGTTTTGTTGTAGATCTGAAAATGGTCATTGCTGACGGAAATTAGTACTGAAAGGACCTAACAATTTTGTGGTAATAGACGGAAATAAAGAAATTTACTCTACAATTCGATTTCAGTTTCTTCTTTTCATATACAGTGTATTTAAATTGGTTTGATATTTACTAGAAATGTAAGTTTTTAGGCAATCAATAAATGTAAACATTTTTAAAACATCTTATTTCAGTTCAAGTTTCTTTTGGTACCCCGTAGTGGGATTTAAAAACAGTACGGCAGCGCTGGAGCTTCTTAAGTTCGACGACCACTGGTTTAGAGGATCAGAAGTGTGTCATGTACCGCGAAATGCTTAAGGTATGCCGAGACACGAGAGTCACTGCTTTTGGAGAAACAGAGGCGGCGGAGTGAGTTCGCTGGAAGCCGTTGGGAAATTGCCCGATGCCGGGGGTTCGCAATAAGTGGCCACGGCCGCGGCAGAGGAGAGAGAGAGAGAGAGAGAGAGAGAGAGAGAGAGAGAGGTAGCAAGAGCCGGCCGGTTGTGGCGGCAATAAAGGGCGGAAGGGCTTCCGCTCGCTACCTATCGATCAGCGCCGCTGTCCGCCGCTGCCGACTGTCGATACTTTCGCGGAGTTCAACCTCCTGAAGATGGGTCTATCAGCACGGCATCATTGCCGCACTGGAATTTCTCCGGTCGCTGCTACAAACACTCCCGCAATGAATATATAAGTTCCAGTGAAACGATTGAAGTTCCACTTGCTCAGGCAAATAACAGACAGTGACGTTTTCACTAACTGCCACTTCAAATAAAAGTAGTTCGGGTCCTTAGGGAACAGTATTATCTCCTTCATGGAGACTATTGTTAGCCTTGTCCGAATGTTCACCACGTGTTGGGTATGAAATATCGCCACCTGTGCCCTCTCACAAATAAGATTCGGTTGTGATGTACAAATTACGAAAAGTGAGCATATATTATGTTAAGCTGTCGATTCACTGTACAAATTTCTTCACGAAGAGAGGCCACATTCCACAAATTTAGTCAAAATGAACTAAAGTAGCAGTAATACGCCCTGGCGGTAAGAAAATCACATCACCACAAAAGTAATTAATGTACAGCAATAAAATTTCGGGACTACATTCATCTGGGTAACACATTCAAGTGATTAACAATGCAGAATAACATGTTATTGTAAGCGTGAGATTAGCCATTGCATATTTGAAATGATGATACACTAATAACCGGTGTAACCGCCAGAATGTTGAATGCAAGCATGCAAACGTGCATGTATTGTTTTCAGAATGAGATTTTCACTCTGCAGCGGAGTGTGCGATGATACGGAAGTTTCCTGGCAAATTAAAACTGTGTGCCGGACCGAGACTCGAACTCGGGACCTTTGCCTTTCGCGGGCAAGTGCTCTATCAACTGAGCTACCCAAGCACGACTCACACCCCCTCCTCACAGCTGTACTTCCGCCAGTACCTCGTCTCCTACCTTCCAAACTTAACAGAAGTTCTCCTGCGAACCTTGCAGGACTGGCACTCCTGAAAGGAAGGATATTGCGGAGACATGGCTTAGCCACAGCCTGGGGGATTTTTCCAGAATGAGATTTTCACTCTGCAGCGGAGTATGTGCTGATATGAAACCTTTCTGGCAGATTAAAACTGTTTGCTGGACCGAGACTCGAACTCGGGACCTTTGCCTTTCGCGGGCAAGTGCTCCGCTTCTGTAAAGTTTGGAAGGTAGGAGACGAGGTAATGGCGGAAGTAAAGCTGTGAGGAGGGGGTGTGGGTCTTGCTTGGGTAGCTCAGTTGATAGAGCACTTGCCCGCGAAAGGCAAAGGTTTCGAGTTCGAGTCTCTGTACGGCACACAGTTTTAATACGCCAGGAAAGTTTCGTGCATGTATTGCGTTGTACGGGTGACGGATGTCAGTTTGTGGGATGGAATTCAATGCCTGTTGCACTTAGCCTGCAAATACAGGAACGTTTAACACTGTTTGTGGATGACGCTAGTGTCTCCGTCCAATGATGTTCCATATGTGATCGACTGGAGATGGGTCTGATCATCGAACAGGCCTAGGCAACATTTAGGTACCCTTGAAATTCTGTTCAGGAAAGGCAAGACAGCAGGTCGAATCACCAGAATGAGGTAAAAATTTGAATGTGTGGGATAACCACGAGAGTGCTCTTGCTGTCTTACGAAATCACACCCTATACCATAACTCCAAGTGTAGGTCCGTTGTGTCTAGCATACAGACAAGTTGGTTGCACACCCACAACTGGTCTCCTTCTAACCAACATACCGCCTTCACTGGCACCTAGGCAGAGCCAGCTTTCGTCAGAAAATACGACAAACCTACTACACTGCTCACTAATGAGCTCTCGCTGCTTGATCTATATCTACATCTACATCCGTACTCCGAAAGCCACCCGACGGTGTGTGGCAGAGGGTACCTTGAGTACCTCTACCGGTTCTCCCTTCTATTCCAGTCTCGTATTGTTGGTGGAAAGGAAGATTGTCGGTAGGCATCTGTGAGGGCTCTAATGTCTCTAATTTTATCCTCATGGTCTCTTCGCGAGATATATGTAGTAGGGAGCAATATACTGCTTGACTCCTCGGTGAAGGTATGTTCTCGAAACTTCAACAAAAGCCCATACCGAGCTACTGAGTGTCTCTCCTGCAGAGTCTTCCACTGGAGATTATCTATTATCTCCGTAACGCTTTCGCGACTACTAAATGATCCTGTAACGAAGCGTGCTGCTCTCCGTTGGATGTTCTCTATGTCGTCTATCACCCCTATCTGGTACGGATCCCGCACCGGTGAGCAGTATTCAAGCAGTGGGTGAACAAGTGTACTGTAACCTACTTCCTTTGTTTTCGTACTGCATTTTCTTAGGATTCTTCCAATGAATCGCAGTCTGGCACCGGCTTTATCGACGATTAATTTTCTATGGTCATTCCATTTCAAATCACTCCTAATGCCTACTCCCAGTTAATTTATGGAATTAACTGTTTCCAGTTGCTGACCTGCTATATTGTAGCTAAATGATAAAGGATCTTTCTTTCTATGTATTCGCAGCACATTACACTTGTCTACTTTGACATTCAATAGCCATTCCCTGCACCATGCGTCAATTCGTTGCAGATCCTAATGCATTTCAGTACAATTTTCCATTGTTACAACCTCTCGATATACTACACCTTCATCTGCAAAAAGCCTCAGTGAACTTCCGATGTTCTGTACAAGGTCATTTATAGATATTGTGAATAGCAAAGATCCTACGACACTCCCCTGCGGTACACATGAAATCACTCTTACTTCGGAAGACTTCACTCCATTGAGAATGACATGCTGCGTTATTTTATGTAAGAACTCTTCAATCCAATCACACAATTGGTCTGATAGTCCATATTCTCTTACTTTGTACATTAAACGACTGTGGGGAACTGTATTAAACGCCTTGCGGAAGTCAAGAAACACGGCTTCTACCTGGGAACCCGTGTCTATGGCCCTCTGAGGTTCGTGGACGAATAGCGCGAGCTGGGTTTCACACGATCGCCTTCTACGAAACCCATGCTTATTCCTGCAGACTAAATTTCTAGTCTCGAGAAAAATTATTATACTCGAACATAGTACCACTGAAGTCGCAAATGGCGGCAGTCTTGGGTCAAAGAAATTCACAGAACATTTCTTAATTTAGACTTGATATTAACCTCACATGAAAGTGGCTAAAAATGTAATTCAATCGTAAATGAATATGCTAAATTTGGCTGAATGTAACAATCTATTTCAAATTATTTCTTGAGCAAGCAGTTTCTGGAACTGTAGCAGTTTGTGAGATATAAGTGGACCAGATTGTTGTAAAATCGGGTGTAAAGAAAATAGTTCAAAGATATACTTGGGCTAAGGAAGATTTTAGAGTTTAAGTGGGCATTTAAAGGGAATAGTGAAGAGGTTTTCGAAGGAAAGAGTCATAATAAAATCGTATGGAAAGCTGTTCGTGTAAACTGTGAAATACTAATGGCGAATGTCATATTTCTGTTTTCCGCCT
The DNA here is from genome assembly GCF_023864275.1 of Schistocerca cancellata. Classification (NCBI taxonomy): domain Eukaryota; kingdom Metazoa; phylum Arthropoda; class Insecta; order Orthoptera; family Acrididae; genus Schistocerca; species Schistocerca cancellata. Next base: position 719,003,486 of record NC_064630.1, read on the forward strand.
CTTCTTAGTTGTTGTAAATTAGTGGAGGTATATTCCGTCTATGCAACTAACTGAAGGGAGTTTGTTCACTGCCATACGCGTTTCGCTTCTTTTATTTGGTAACCATCTTTAGTGGCCTGTAATATATGTTTCTTTTTATACATACAATAAATGTATTGTGTGGTTGGTACAATATGCAGCTATGTCACATTTTTGTCGTGTTTTGCTCTTGTTTTTTTAGTTTAGTTGGTTTGCGGTAGTTGAATCTAACCTAAAAAACAAGAACAAAACACGACAATAGTGTAACACAGCAGCGTATTTTATCCACCACATAATGCGCCTGTTGTACGTATAAAAAGAAACATGTATTACAGGCCACTGAAGATGCTTCCCAAACATCTAATGGCGATGTTGGCTGCTGATTACAATGGATATGAATTACGCATTACTGCACTCCGTTTTGGCCCAATGCAGTAACAGTAGTTCAGTGTCCCAAAAATTTGAAAACAGTCTCTGTTCGAAGTGAGAAGTACGTAATTACCTGCAATATAGCTTTGACAGAGACTGTTTTCTGTATCTGCAGAATCACTACAGCGATCTATTTTATGTCTCATTATATCTGAAATTTTTTTTTACAGTTGAAGCTAGTAAAACACAAGTACGTGAAGTACATTTAATGTTTAACACTGATTATTCTTCATTTAGCTGTCACTATTTATTCTATAATTTTTTCTAACAACTTTTAAATTGCAGCAACCTATGTAGCACTCAGTGACTGTACGAGGGGCTGTCAGCAACTAATGCAACACAGCTTTTTTCTGAAAACAGGTTGGCCTTATTCAGTACTGCAACACACCATATTATTCTACATCTACATCATACTCCGAAAGCCACCTAATGGTGTGTGGCGGAGTTTTGTGAGCGCCTGTCGGGTGCGCAGACTTGCGTGAG